>NW_027473346.1:717500-722500 GCF_050947335.1 Megachile rotundata | reverse complement strand
TCTGTCTCTGTCTGTCTCTGTCTGCATCTGTCTCTGTCTGCCTCTGTCTCTGCCTGTCTGTGTCTCTGTCTGTCTCTGTCTCTGTCTGTCTCTGTCTGTTTCTGTCTCTGCCTGTCTCTGTCTCGGTCTGTCTCTGTCTCTGTCTCTGTCTCTGTCTCTGTCTCTGTCTCTGTCTCTGTCTCTGCCTCTGTCTCTGTCTCTGTCTCTGTCTGTCTTTGTCTGTTTCTGCCTCTGCCTGTCTCTGTCTCGGTCTGCCTCTGTCTCTGTCTGTCTCTGTCTCTGTCTCTGTCTCTGTCTGTCTCTGTCTCTGTCTGTCTCTGTCTCTGTCTGTCACTGTCTCTGTCTGTCTCTGTCTCTCTCTGGCCCTGTCTGTCTCTGTCTATCGCTGTCTTTGTCTCTGTCTCTGTCTGTATCTGTCTGTCTCTGTCTGTCTCTGTCTGTCTCTGTCTCTGTCTGTCTCTGTCTGTCTCTGTCTCTGTCTGTCTCTGTCTCTGTCTGTCTTCGTCTCTGTCTGTCTCTGTCTCTGGCTGTCTCTGTCTGTCTCTGTCTGCATCTGTCTCTGTCTGTCTCTGTCTCTGCCTGTCTGTGTCCCTGTCTGTCTCTGTCTCTGTCTGTCTCTGTCTGTCTCTGTCTGTCTCTGTCTCTGTCTGTCTCTGTCTCTGTCTGTCTCTGTCTGTTTCTGTCTCTGTCTGTCTCTGTCTCTGCCTGTCTGTGTCTCTCTCTGTCTTTGTCTCTGTCTCTGTCCGTCTCTGTTTCTGTATGTATCTGTCTCTGGCTGTCTCTGTCTCTGTCTCTGTCTCTGTCTCTGTCTCTGTCTCTGTCTCTGTCTCTGTCTCTGTCCGTCTCTGTCTCTGTCTGTCTCTATCTCTGTCTGTCTCTGTATCTGTCTCTGTCTATGTCTCTGTCTCTGTCCGTCTCCGTCTGTCTCTGTCTCCGTCTCTGTCTCTGTGTATATCTCTGTCTCTCTCTGGCCCTGTCTGTCTCTGTCTCTCGCTGCCTTTGTCTCTGTCTCTGTCTCAGTCTCTGTCTCTGCCTCTGTCTCTGTCTCTGTCTCTGTCTCTGTCTCTGTCTCTGTCTCTGTCTCTGTCTCTGTCTCTGTCTCTGTCTCTGTCTCTGTCTCTGTCTCTGTCTCTGTCTCTGTCTCTGTCTCTGTCTCTGTCTCTGTCTCTGTCTCTGTCTCTGTCTCTGTCTCTGTCTCTGTCTCTGTCTCTGTCTCTGTCTCTGTCTCTGTCTCTGTCTCTGTCTCTGTCTCTGTCTCTGTCTCTGTCTCTGTCTCTGTCTCTGTCTCTGTCTCTGTCTCTGTCTCTGTCTCTCTCTGTCTCCGTCTCTGTCTGTCTCTGTCTGTCTCTATCTCTGTCTGTCTCTGTATCTGTCTCTGTCTCTGTCTCTGTCTCTGTCTCTGTCTCTGTCTCTGTCTCTGTCTCTGTCTCTGTCTGTCTCTGTCTCTCTCTGGCCCTGTCTGTCTCTGTCTCTGTCTCTGTCTGTCTGTGTCTCTGCCTGCCTCTGTCTCTGTCTGTCTCTGTCTCTCTCTGGCCCTGTCTGTCTCTGTCTATCGCTGTCTTTGTCTCTGTCTCTGTCTGTATCTGTCTGTCTCTGTCTGTCTCTGTCTGTCTCTGTCTCTGTCTGTCCCTGTCTGTCTCTGTCTCTGTCTGCCTTCGTCTCTGTCTGTCTCTATCTCTGTCTGTCTCTGTATCTGTCTCTGTCTCTGTCTCTGTCTCTGTCTGTCTCCGTCTGTCTCTGCCTCTGTCTCTGTCTCTGTGTATATCTCTGCCTCTCTCTGGCCCTGTCTGTCTCTGTCTCTCTCTGTCTCCGTCTCTGTCTGTCTCTGTCTGTCTCTGTCTCTGTCTGTCTCTGTATCTGTCTCTGTCTCCGCCTCTGTCTCTGTCTGTCTCCGTCTGTCTCTGCCTCCGTCTCTGTCTCTGTGTATATCTCTGTCTCTCACTGGCCCTGTCTGTCTCTGTCTCTCGCTGTCTTTGTCTCTGTCTCCGTCTGTCTCTGTCTTCGTCTCTGTCTCTGTGTATATCTCTGTCTCTCTCTGGCCCTGTCTGTCTCTGTCTCTCGCTGCCTTTGTCTCTGTCTCTGTCTGTCTCTGTCTGTCTCTGTCTGTCTCAGTCTCTGTCTCTGCCTCTGTCTCTGTCTCTGTCTCTGTCTCTGTCTCTGTCTCTGTCTCTGTCTCTGTCTCTGTCTCTGTCTCTGTCTCTGTCTCTGTCTCTGTCTCTGTCTCTGTCTCTGTCTCTGTCTCTGTCTCTGTCTCTGTCTCTGTCCCTGTCTCTGTCTCTGTCTCTGTCTCTGTCTCTGTCTCTGTCTCTGTCTCCGTCTCCGTCTCCGTCTCCGTCTCCGTCTCCGTCTCCGTCTCCGTCTCTGTCTCTGTCTCTGTCTCTGTCTCTGTCTCTGTCTCTGTCTCTGTCTCTGTCTCTGTCTCTGTCTCTGTCTCTGTCTCTGTCTCTGTCTCTGTCTCTGTCTCTGTCTCTGTCTCTGTCTCTGTCTCTGTCTCTGTCTCTGTCTCTGTCTCTGTCTCTGTCTCTGTCTCTGTCTCTGTCTCTGTCTCTGTCTCTGTCTCTGTCTCTGTCTCTGTCTCTGTCTCTGTCTCTGTCTCTGTCCGTCTCTGTCTCTGTCTGTCTCTATCTCTGTCTGTCTCTGTATCTGTCTCTGTCTATGTCTCTGTCTCTATCTCTGTATCTGTCTCTGTCTGTCTCTGTCTCTGTCTGTCTCTGTCTCTGTCTGTCTCTGTCTCTCTCTGGCCCTGTCTGTCTCTGTCTATCGCTGTCTTTGTCTCTGTCTCTGTCTGTATCTGTCTGTCTCTGTCTGTCTCTGTCTGTCTCTGTCTCTGTCTGTCTCTGTCTGTCTCTGTCTCTGTCTGTCTCTGTCTCTGTCTGTCTCTGTCTCTGTCTGTCTCTGTCTCTGTCTGTCTTCGTCTCTGTCTGTCTCTGTCTCTGGCTGTCTCTGTCTGTCTCTGTCTGCATCTGTCTCTGTCTGTCTCTGTCTCTGCCTGTCTGTGTCTCTGTCTGTCTCTGTCTCTGTCTGTCTCTGTCTGTTTCTGTCTCTGTCTGTCTCTGTCTCTGCCTGTCTGTGTCTCTCTCTGTCTTTGTCTCTGTCTCTGTCCGTCTCTGTTTCTGTATGTATCTGTCTCTGGCTGTCTCTGTCTCTGTCTCTGTCTCTGTCTCTGTCTCTGTCTCTGTCTCTGTCTCTGTCTCTGTCTCTGTCTCTGTCTGTCTCTGTCTGTCTCTGTCTCTGTCTGTCTTCGTCTCTGTCTGTCTCTGTCTCTGGCTGTCTCTGTCTGTCTCTGGCTGTCTCTGTCTCTGTCTGTCTCTGTCTCTGCCTGTCTGTGTCTCTGTCTGCCTCTGTCTCTGTCTGTCTCTATCTCTGTCTGTCTCTGTATCTGTCTCTGTCTCTGTCTCTGTCTCTGTCCGTCTCCGTCTGTCTCTGTCTCCGTCTCTGTCTCTGTGTATATCTCTGTCTCTCTCTGGCCCTGTCTGTCTCTGTCTCTCGCTGCCTTTGTCTCTGTCTCTGTCTCTGTCTCTGTCTCTGTCTCTGTCTCTGTCTCTGTCTCTGTCTCTGGCTCTGTCTCTGTCTCTGTCTCTGTCTCTGTCTCGGTCTGCCTCTGTCTCTGTCTGTCTCTGTCTCTGTCTCTGTCTCTGTCTCTGTCTGTCTCTGTCTCTGTCTGTCTCTGTCTCTGTCTGTCTCTGTCTCTGTCTGTCTCTGTCTCTCTCTGGCCCTGTCTGTCTCTGTCTATCGCTGTCTTTGTCTCTGTCTCTGTCTGTCTCTGTCTGACTCTGTCTGTCTCTGTCTGCCTGTGTCTGTCTCTGTCTCTGTCTGACTCTGTCTGTCTCTTTCTGTCTGTGTCTGTCTCTGTCTCTGTCTCTGTCTCTGTCTCTGTCTCTGTCTCGGTCTGTCTCTGTCTGTTTCTCTCTCTGCCTGTCTCTGTCTCGGTCTGTCTCTGTCTCGGTCTGTCTCTGTCTCTGTCTGTCACTGTCTCTGTTTGTCTCTGTCTCTGTCTCTGTCTCGGTCTGTCTCTGTCTGTTTCTGTCTCTGCCTGTCTCTGTCTCGGTCTGTCTCTGTCTCGGTCTGGCTCTGTCTCTGTCTGTCTCTGTCTCTGTTTGTCTCTGTCTCTCTCTGGCCCTGTCTGTCTCTGTCTATCGCTGTCTTTGTCTCTGTCTCTGTCTGTCTCTCTCTGTCTCTGTCTGTCTCTGTCTGTCTGTGTCTGTCTCTGTCTCTGTCTGTCTCTGTCTGTCTCTGTCTCTGTCTCTGTCTCTGTCTCTGTCTCTGTCTCTGTCTCTGTCTCTGTCTCTGTCTCTGTCTCTGTCTCTGTCTCTGTCTCTGTCTCTGTCTCTGTCTCTGTCTCTGTCTCTGTCTCTGTCTCTGTCTCTGTCTCTGTCTCTGTCTCTGTCTCTGTCTCTGTCTGTCTCTGTCTGTTTCTGTCTCTGCCTGTCTCTGTCTCGGTTTGTCTCTGTCTCTGTCTGTCTCCGTCTCTCTCTCGCCCTGTCTGTCTCTGTCTATCACTGTCTTTGTCTCTGTCTCTGTCTGTCTCTGTCTGTCTCTGTCTGTCTCTGTCTGTCTCTGTCTGTCTGTGTCTGTCTCTGTCTCTGTCCGTCTCTGTCTGTCTCTGTCTCTGTCTGACTCTGTCTCTGTCTGTCTTCGTCTCTGTCTGTCTCTGTCTCTGTCTGTCTCTGTCTGTCTCTGTCTGCATCTGTCTCTGTCTGCCTCTGTCTCTGCCTGTCTGTGTCTCTGTCTGTCTCTGTCTCTGTCTGTCTCTGTCTGTTTCTGTCTCTGCCTGTCTCTGTCTCGGTCTGTCTCTGTCTCTGTCTGTCTCTGTCTCTCCCTGTCTCCGTCTCTGTCTGTCTCTGTCTGTCTCTGTCTCTGCCTGTCTCTGGCGCCGTCTCTGCCTCTGTCTCTGTCTCTGTCTCTGTCTCTGTCTCTGTCTCTGCCTCTGTCTCTGTCTCTGTCTCTGTCTCTGTCTGTCTTTGTCTGTTTCTGCCTCTGCCTGTCTCTGTCTCGGTCTG
>NW_027473346.1:687500-690000 GCF_050947335.1 Megachile rotundata | reverse complement strand
TCTCTGTCTGTCTCTGTCTGTCTCTGTCTCTGTCTGTCTTCGTCTCTGTCTGTCTCTGTCTCTGGCTGTCTCTGTCTGTCTCTGGCTGTCTCTGTCTCTGTCTGTCTCTGTCTCTGCCTGTCTGTGTCTCTGTCTGCCTCTGTCTCTGTCTGTCTCTATCTCTGTCTGTCTCTGTATCTGTCTCTGTCTCTGTCTCTGTCTCTGTCCGTCTCCGTCTGTCTCTGTCTCCGTCTCTGTCTCTGTGTATATCTCTGTCTCTCTCTGGCCCTGTCTGTCTCTGTCTCTCGCTGCCTTTGTCTCTGTCTCTGTCTCTGTCTCTGTCTCTGTCTCTGTCTCTGTCTCTGTCTCTGTCTCTGTCTCTGTCTCTGGCTCTGTCTCTGTCTCTGTCTCTGTCTCTGTCTCGGTCTGCCTCTGTCTCTGTCTGTCTCTGTCTCTGTCTCTGTCTCTGTCTCTGTCTGTCTCTGTCTCTGTCTGTCTCTGTCTCTGTCTGTCTCTGTCTCTCTCTGGCCCTGTCTGTCTCTGTCTATCGCTGTCTTTGTCTCTGTCTCTGTCTGTCTCTGTCTGACTCTGTCTGTCTCTGTCTGTCTGTGTCTGTCTCTGTCTCTGTCTGACTCTGTCTGTCTCTTTCTGTCTGTGTCTGTCTCTGTCTCTGTCTCTGTCTCTGTCTCTGTCTCTGTCTCGGTCTGTCTCTGTCTGTTTCTCTCTCTGCCTGTCTCTGTCTCGGTCTGTCTCTGTCTCGGTCTGTCTCTGTCTCTGTCTGTCACTGTCTCTGTTTGTCTCTGTCTCTGTCTCTGTCTCTGTCTCGGTCTGTCTCTGTCTGTTTCTGTCTCTGCCTGTCTCTGTCTCGGTCTGTCTCTGTCTCGGTCTGGCTCTGTCTCTGTCTGTCTCTGTCTCTGTTTGTCTCTGTCTCTCTCTGTCCCTGTCTGTCTCTGTCTATCGCTGTCTTTGTCTCTGTCTCTGTCTGTCTCTCTCTGTCTCTGTCTGTCTCTGTCTGTCTGTGTCTGTCTCTGTCTCTGTCTGTCTCTGTCTGTCTCTGTCTCTGTCTCTGTCTCTGTCTCTGTCTCTGTCTCTGTCTCTGTCTCTGTCTCTGTCTCTGTCTCTGTCTCTGTCTCTGTCTCTGTCTCTGTCTCTGTCTCTGTCTCTGTCTCTGTCTCTGTCTCTGTCTCTGTCTCTGTCTCTGTCTCTGTCTCTGTCTCTGTCTCTGTCTCTGTCTCTGTCTCTGTCTCTGTCTCTGTCTCTGTCTGTCTCTGTCTGTTTCTGTCTCTGCCTGTCTCTGTCTCGGTTTGTCTCTGTCTCTGTCTGTCTCTGTCTCTGTCTGTCTCCGTCTCTCTCTCGCCCTGTCTGTCTCTGTCTATCACTGTCTTTGTCTCTGTCTCTGTCTGTCTCTGTCTGTCTCTGTCTGTCTCTGTCTGTCTGTGTCTGTCTCTGTCTCTGTCCGTCTCTGTCTGTTTCTGTCTCTGCCTGTCTCTGTCTCGGTCTGTCTCTGTCTCTGTCTGTCTCTGTCTCTCCCTGTCTCCGTCTCTGTCTGTCTCTGTCTGTCTCTGTCTCTGCCTGTCTCTGGCGCTGTCTCTGCCTCTGTCTCTGTCTCTGTCTCTGTCCCTGTCTCTGTCTCTGCCTCTGTCTCTGTCTCTGTCTCTGTCTCTGTCTCTGTCTGTCTTTGTCTGTTTCTGCCTCTGCCTGTCTCTGTCTCGGTCTGCCTCTGTCTCTGTCTGTCTCTGTCTCTGTCTCTGTCTCTGTCTCTGTCTCTGTCTCTGTCTCTGTCTCTGTCTCTGTCTCTGTCTGTCTCTGTCTCTGTCTGTCTCTGTCTCTCTCTGGCCCTGTCTGTCTCTGTCTATCGCTGTCTTTGTCTCTGCCTCTGTCTGTCTCTGTCTGTCTCTGTCTGTCTCTGTCTGTCTCTGTCTCTGTCTGTTTCTGTCTGTCTCTGTCTCTGTCTCTGTCTGTCTCTGTCTCTGTCTCTGTCTCTGTCTCTGTCTCTGTCTCTGTCTCTGTCTCTGTCTCTGTCTCTGTCTCTGTCTCTGTCTCTGTCTCTGTCTCTGTCTCTGTCTCTGTCTCTGTCTCTGTCTCTGTCTCTGTCTCTGTCTCTGTCTCTGTCTCTGTCTCTGCCTCTGCCTCTGTCTCTGTCTCTGTCTCTGTCTGTCTTTGTCTGTTTCTGCCTCTGCCTGTCTCTGTCTCGGTCTGCCTCTGTCTCTGTCTGTCTCTGTCTCTGTCTCTGTCTCTGTCTCTGTCTCTGTCTCTGTCTGTCTCTGTCTCTGTCTGTCTCTGTCTCTGTCTGTCTCTGTCTCTCTCTGGCCCTGTCTGTCTCTGTCTATCGCTGTCTTTGTCTCTGTCTCTGTCTGTATCTGTCTGTATCTGTCTGTCTCTGTCTGTCTCTGTCTGTCTCTGTCTGTCTCTGTCTCTGTCTGTCTCTGTCTCTGTCTGTCTTCGTCTCTGTCTGTCTCTGTCTCTGGCTGTCTCTGTCTGTCTCTGTCTGCATCTGTCTCTGTCTGTCTCTGTCTCTGCC
>NW_027473346.1:662500-670000 GCF_050947335.1 Megachile rotundata | reverse complement strand
TGCCTGTCTCTGTCTCGGTCTGTCTCTGTCTCTGTCTGTCTCTGTCTCTCCCTGTCTCCGTCTCTGTCTGTCTCTGTCTGTCTCTGTCTCTGCCTGTCTCTGGCGCCGTCTCTGCCTCTGTCTCTGTCTGTCTTTGTCTGTTTCTGCCTCTGCCTGTCTCTGTCTCGGTCTGCCTCTGTCTCTGTCTGTCTCTGTCTCTGTCTCTGTCTCTGTCTCTGTCTCTGTCTCTGTCTGTCTCTGTCTCTGTCTGTCTCTGTCTCTCTCTGGCCCTGTCTGTCTCTGTCTATCGCTGTCTTTGTCTCTGCCTCTGTCTGTCTCTGTCTGTCTCTGTCTGTCTCTGTCTGTCTCTGTCTGTCTCTGTCTCTGTCTGTCTCTGTCTGTCTCTGTCTCTGTCTGTCTCTGTCTCTGTCTCTGTCTCTATCTCTGTCTCTGTCTCTGTCTCTGTCTCTGTCTCTGTCTCTGTCTCTGTCTCTGTCTCTGTCTCTGTCTCTGTCTCTGTCTCTGTCTCTGTCTCTGTCTCTGTCTCTGTCTCTGTCTCTGTCTCTGTCTCTGTCTCTGTCTCTGTCTCTGTCTCTGTCTCTGTCTCTGTCTCTGTCTCTGTCTCTGTCTATGTCTCTGTCTCTGCCTCTGTCTCTGTCTCTGTCTCTGTCTGTCTTTGTCTGTTTCTGCCTCTGCCTGTCTCTGTCTCGGTCTGCCTCTGTCTCTGTCTGTCTCTGTCTCTGTCTCTGTCTCTGTCTCTGTCTCTGTCTGTCTCTGTCTCTGTCTGTCTCTGTCTCTGTCTGTCTCTGTCTCTCTCTGGCCCTGTCTGTCTCTGTCTATCGCTGTCTTTGTCTCTGTCTCTGTCTGTATCTGTCTGTATCTGTCTGTCTCTGTCTGTCTCTGTCTGTCTCTGTCTCTGTCTGTCTCTGTCTGTCTCTGTCTCTGTCTGTCTCTGTCTCTGTCTGTCTTCGTCTCTGTCTGTCTCTGTCTCTGGCTGTCTCTGTCTGTCTCTGTCTGCATCTGTCTCTGTATGTATCTGTCTCTGGCTGTCTCTGTCTCTGTCTCTGTCTCTGTCTCTGTCTCTGTCTCTGTCTCTGTCTCTGTCTCTGTCTCTGTCTCTGTCTCTGTCTCTGTCTCTGTCTCTGTCTCTGTCTCTGTCCCTGTCTCTGTCCGCCTCTGTCTCTGTCTCTGTCTATGTCTCTGTCTCTGTCCGTCTCCGTCTGTCTCTGTCTCCGTCTCTGTCTCTGTGTATATCTCTGTCTCTCTCTGGCCCTGTCTGTCTCTGTCTCTCGCTGCCTTTGTCTCTGTCTCTGTCTCAGACTCTGTCTCTGCCTCTGTCTCTGTCTCTGTCTCTGTCTCTGTCTCTGTCTCTGTCTCTGTCTCTGTCTCTGTCTCTGTCTCTGTCTCTGTCTCTGTCTCTGTCTCTGTCTCTGTCTCTGTCTCTGTCTCTGTCTCTGTCTCTGTCTCTGTCTCTGTCTCTGTCTCTGCCTCTGTCTCTGTCTCTGTCTCTGTCTCTGTCTCTGTCTCTGTCTCTGTCTCTGTCTCTGTCTCTGTCTCCGTCTCTGTCCTTGTCTGTTTCTGCCTCTGCCTGTCTCTGTCTCGGTCTGCCTCTGTCTCTGTCTGTCTCGGTCTCTGTCTCTGTCTCTGTCTGTCTCTGTCTCTGTCTGTCTCTGTCTCTGTCTGTCTCTGTCTCTGTCTGTCTCTGTCTCTGTCTGTCTCTGTCTCTGTCTGTCTCTGTCTCTGTCTGTCTCTGTCTCTCTCTGGCCCTGTCTAGCTCTGTCTATCGCTGTCTTTGTCTCTGTCTCTGTCTGTATCTGTCTGTCTCTGTCTGTCTCTGTCTGTCTCTGTGTGTCTCTGTCTCTGTCTGTCTCTGTATGTCTCTGTCTGTCTTCGTCTCTGTCTGTCTCTGTCTCTGTCTGTCTCTGTCTGTCTCTGTCTCTGTCTGTCTCTGTCTGTCTCTGTCTCTGTCTGTCTTCGTCTCTGTCTGTCTCTGTCTCTGGCTGTCTCTGTCTGTCTCTGTCTGCATCTGTCTCTGTCTGTCTCTGTCTCTGCCTGTCTGTGTCCCTGTCTGTCTCTGTCTCTGTCTGTCTCTGTCTGTCTCTGTCTGTCTCTGTCTCTGTCTGTCTCTGTCTCTGTCTGTCTTCGTCTCTGTCTGTCTCTATCTCTGGCTGTCTCTGTCTGTCTCTGTCTGCATCTGTCTCTGTCTGTCTCTGTCTCTGCCTGTCTGTGTCTCTGTCTGTCTCTGTCTCTGTCTGTCTCTGTCTGTTTCTGTCTCTGTCTGTCTCTGTCTCTGCCTGTCTGTGTCTCTCTCTGTCTTTGTCTCTGTCTCTGTCCGTCTCTGTTTCTGTATGTATCTCTCTCTGTCTTTGTCTCTGTCTCTGTCCGTCTCTGTTTCTGTATGTATCTGTCTCTGGCTGTCTCTGTCTCTGTCTCTGTCTCTGTCCGTCTCCGTCTGTCTCTGTCTCCGTCTCTGTCTCTGTGTATATCTCTGTCTCTCTCTGGCCCTGTCTGTCTCTGTCTCTCGCTGCCTTTGTCTCTGTCTCTGTCTCAGTCTCTGCCTCTGTCTCTGTCTCTGTCTCTGTCTCTGTCTCTGTCTCTGTCTCTGTCTCTGTCTCTGTCCCTGTCTCTGTCTCTGTCTCTGTCTCTGTCTCTGTCTCTGTCTCTGTCTCTGTCTCTGTCTCTGTCCCTGTCTCTGTCTCTGTCTCTGTCTCTGTCTCTGTCTCTGTCACTGTCTTTGTCTCTGTCTCTGTCTCTGTCTCTGTCTCTGTCTCTGTCTCTGTCTCTGTCTCTGTCTCTGTCTCTGTCTCTGCCTCTGCCTCTGTCTCTGTCTCTGTCTCTGTCTCTGTCTCTGCCTCTGTCTCTGTCTCTGTCTCTGTCTCTGTCTCTGTCTCTGTCTCTGTCTCTGTCTCTGTCTCTGTCTCTGTCTCTGTCTCTGTCTCTGTCTCTGTCTCTGTCTCTGTCTCTGTCTCTGTCTCTGTCTCTGTCTCTGTCTCTGTCTCTGTCTCTGTCTCCGTCTCTGTCTCTGTCTCTGTCTCTGTCTCTGTCTCTGTCTCTGTCTCTGTCTCTGTCTCTGTCTCTGTCTTTGTCTGTTTCTGCCTCTGCCTGTCTCTGTCTCGGTCTGCCTCTGTCTCTGTCTGTCTCTGTCTCTGTCTCTGTCTCTGTCTGTCTCTGTCTCTGTCTGTCTCTGTCTCTGTCTGTCTCTGTCTCTCTCTGGCCCTGTCTGTCTCCGTCTATCGCTGTCTTTGTCTCTGTCTCTGTCTGTATCTGTCTGTCTCTGTCTGTCTCTGTCTGTCTCTGTCTGTCTCTGTCTCTGTCTGTCTCTGTCTGTCTCTGTCTCTGTCTGTCTTCGTCTCTGTCTGTCTCTGTCTCTGGCTGTCTCTGTCTGTCTCTGGCTGTCTCTGTCTCTGTCTGTCTCTGTCTCTGCCTGTCTGTGTCTCTGTCTGCCTCTGTCTCTGTCTGTCTCTATCTCTGTCTGTCTCTGTATCTGTCTCTGTCTCTGTCTCTGTCTCTGTCCGTCTCCGTCTGTCTCTGTCTCCGTCTCTGTCTCTGTGTATATCTCTGTCTCTCTCTGGCCCTGTCTGTCTCTGTCTCTGTCTCTGTCTCTGTCTCTGTCTCTGTCTCTGTCTCTGTCTCTGTCTCTGTCTCTGTCTCTGTCTCTGGCTCTGTCTCTGTCTCTGTCTCTGTCTCTGTCTCGGTCTGCCTCTGTCTCTGTCTGTCTCTGTCTCTGTCTCTGTCTCTGTCTCTGTCTGTCTCTGTCTCTGTCTGTCTCTGTCTCTGTCTGTCTCTGTCTCTCTCTGGCCCTGTCTGTCTCTGTCTATCGCTGTCTTTGTCTCTGTCTCTGTCTGTCTCTGTCTGACTCTGTCTGTCTCTGTCTGTCTGTGTCTGTCTCTGTCTCTGTCTGACTCTGTCTGTCTCTTTCTGTCTGTGTCTGTCTCTGTCTCTGTCTCTGTCTCGGTCTGTCTCTGTCTGTTTCTCTCTCTGCCTGTCTCTGTCTCGGTCTGTCTCTGTCTCGGTCTGTCTCTGTCTCTGTCTGTCACTGTCTCTGTTTGTCTCTGTCTCTGTCTCTGTCTCTGTCTCGGTCTGTCTCTGTCTGTTTCTGTCTCTGCCTGTCTCTGTCTCGGTCTGTCTCTGTCTCGGTCTGGCTCTGTCTCTGTTTGTCTCTGTCTCTCTCTGGCCCTGTCTGTCTCTGTCTATCGCTGTCTTTGTCTCTGTCTCTGTCTGTCACTCTCTGTCTCTGTCTGTCTCTGTCTGTCTGTGTCTGTCTCTGTCTCTGTCTGTCTCTGTCTGTCTCTGTCTCTGTCTCTGTCTCTGTCTCTGTCTCTGTCTCTGTCTCTGTCTCTGTCTCTGTCTCTGTCTCTGTCTCTGTCTCTGTCTCCGTCTCCGTCTCTGTCTCTGTCTCTGTCTCTGTCTCTGTCTCTGTCTCTGTCTCTGTCTCTGTCTCTGTCTCTGCCTCTGTCTCTGTCTCTGTCTCTGTCTCTGTCTCTGTCTCTCTCTCTGTCTCTGTCTCTGTCTCTGTCTCTGTCTCTGTCTCTGTCTCTGTCTCTGTCTGTCTCTGTCTGTTTCTGTCTCTGCCTGTCTCTGTCTCGGTCTGTCTCTGTCTCGGTCTGTCTCTGTCTCTGTCTGTCTCTGTCTCTGTCTCTGTCTCTGTCTCTGTCTCTGTCTCTGTCTCTGTCTCTGTCTCTGTCTCTGTCTCTGTCTCTGTCTCTGTCTCTGTCTGTCTCTGTCTCTGTCTGTCTCTGTCTCTCTCTGGCCCTGTCTCTCTCTGGCCCTGTCTGTCTCTGTCTATCGCTGTCTTTGTCTCTGTCTCTGTCTGTATCTGTCTGTCTCTGTCTGTCTCTGTCTGTCTCTGTCTCTGTCTGTCTCTGTCTGTCTCTGTCTCTGTCTGTCTCTGTCTCTGTCTGTCTTCGTCTCTGTCTGTCTCTGTCTCTGGCTGTCTCTGTCTGTCTCTGTCTGCATCTGTCTCTGTCTGTCTCTGTCTCTGCCTGTCTGTGTCCCTGTCTGTCTCTGTCTCTGTCTGTCTCTGTCTGTTTCTGTCTCTGTCTGTCTCTGTCTCTGCCTGTCTGTGTCTCTCTCTGTCTTTGTCTCTGTCTCTGTCCGTCTCTGTTTCTGTATGTATCTGTCTCTGGCTGTCTCTGTCTCTGTCTCTGTCTCTGTCTCTGTCTCTGTCTCTGTCTCTGTCTCTGTCTCTGTCTCTGTCTCTGTCTCTGTCTCTGTCTCTGTCTCGGGCACTGTCTCTGTCTCTGTCTCTGTCTCTGTCTCTGTCTCTGTCTCTGTCTCTGTCTCTGTCTCTGTCTCTGTCTCCGTCTCTGTCCTTGTCTGTTTCTGCCTCTGCCTGTCTCTGTCTCGGTCTGCCTCTGTCTCTGTCTGTCTCTGTCTCTGTCTCTGTCTCTGTCTGTCTCTGTCTCTGTCTGTCTCTGTCTCTGTCTGTCTCTGTCTCTGTCTGTCTCTGTCTCTCTCTGGCCCTGTCTGTCTCCGACTATCGCTGTCTTTGTCTCTGTCACTGTCTGTATCTGTCTGTCTCTGTCTGTCTCTGTCTGTCTCTGTCTCTGTCTGTCTCTGTATGTCTCTGTCTCTGTCTGTCTCTGTCTGTCTTCGTCTCTGTCTGTCTCTGTCTCTGGCTGTCTCTGTCTGTCTCTGTCTCTGGCTGTCTCTGTCTGTCTCTGGCTGTCTCTGTCTCTGTCTGTCTCTGTCTCTGCCTGTCTGTGTCTCTGTCTGTCTCTGTCTCTGTCTGTCTCTGTCTGTTTCTGTCTCTGTCTGTCTCTGTCTCTGCCTGTCTGTGTCTCTCTCTGTCTTTGTCTCTGTCTCTGTCCGTCTCTGTTTCTGTATGTATCTGTCTCTGGCTGTCTCTGTCTCTGTCTCTGTCTCTGTCCGTCTCCGTCTGTCTCTGTCTCCGTCTCTGTCTCTGTGTATATCTCTGTCTCTCTCTGGCCCTGTCTGTCTCTGTCTCTCGCTGCCTTTGTCTCTGTCTCTGTCTCAGTCTCTGCCTCTGTCTCTGTCTCTGTCTCTGTCTCTGTCTCTGTCGCTGTCTCTGTCTCTGTCTCTGTCCCTGTCTCTGTCTCTGTCTCTGTCTCTGTCTCTGTCTCTGTCTCTGTCTCTGTCTCTGTCTCTGTCTCTGTCTCTGTCTCTGTCTCTGTCTCTGTCTCTGTCTCTGTCTCTGTCTCTGTCTCTGTCTCTGTCTCTGTCTCTGTCTCTGTCTCTGTCTCTGTCTCTGTCTCTGTCTCTGTCTCTGTCTCTGTCTCTGTCTCTGTCTCTGTCTCTGTCTCTGTCTCTGTCTCTGTCTCTGTCTCTGTCTCTGTCTCTGTCTCTGTCTCTGTCTCTGTCTCTGTCTCTGTCTCTGTCTCTGTCTCTGCCTCTGTCTCTGTCTCTCTCTCTGTCTGTCTTTGTCTGTTTCTGCCTCTGCCTGTCTCTGTCTCGGTCTGGCTCTGTCTCTGTCTGTCTCTGTCTCTGTCTCTGTCTCTGTCTGTCTCTGTCTCTGCCTGTCTGTGTCTCTGTCTGTCACTGTCTCTGTCTGTCTCTGTCTGTTTCTGTCTCTGTCTGTCTCTGTCTCTGCCTGTCTGTGTCTCTCTCTGTCTTTGTCTCTGTCTCTGTCCGTCTCTGTTTCTGTATGTATCTGTCTCTGGCTGTCTCTGTCTCTGTCTCTGTCTCTGTCTCTGTCTCTGTCTCTGTCTCTGTCTCTGTCTCTGTCTCTGTCTCTGTCTCTGTCTCTGTCTCTGTCTCTGTCTCTGTCTCTGTCTCTGTCTCTGTCTCTGTCTCTGTCTCTGTCTCTGTCCGTCTCTGTCTCTGTCTGTCTCTATCTCTGTCTGTCTCTGTATCTGTCTCTGTCTATGTCTCTGTCTCTGTCCGTCTCCGTCTGTCTCTGTCTCCGTCTCTGTCTCTGTGTATATCTCTGTCTCTCTCTGGCCCTGTCTGTCTCTGTCTCTCGCTGCCTTTGTCTTTGTCTCTGTCTCAGTCTCTGTCTCTGCCTCTGTCTCTGTCTCTGTCTCTGTCTCTGTCTCTGTCTCTGTCTCTGCCTCTCTCTCTGTCTCTGTCTCTGTCTCTGTCTCTGTCTCTGCCTCTGTCTCTGTCTCTGTCTCTGTCTCTGTCTCTGTCTCTGTCTCTGTCTCTGTCTCTGTCTCTGTCTCTGTCTCTGTCTCTGTCTCTGTCTCTGTCTCTGTCTCTGTCTCTGTCTCTGTCTCTGTCTCTGTCTCTGTCTCTGTCTCTGTCTCTGTCTCTGTCTCTGTCTCTGTCTCTGTCTCTGTCTCTGTCCTTGTCTGTTTCTGCCTCTGCCTGTCTCTGTCTCGGTCTGCCTCTGTCTCTGTCTGTCTCTGTCTCTGTCTCTGTCTCTGTCTGTCTCTGTCTCTGTCTGTTTCTGTCTCTGTCTGCCTCTGTCTCTCTCTGGCCCTGTCTGTCTCTGTCTATCGCTGTCTTTGTCTCTGTCTCTGTCTGTATCTTTCTGTCTCTGTCTGTCTCTGTCTGTCTCTGTCTCTGTCTGTCTCTGTGTCTGTCTGTCTCTGTCTCTGTCTGTCTTCGTCTCTGTCTGTC
>NW_027473346.1:637500-640000 GCF_050947335.1 Megachile rotundata | reverse complement strand
TCTGTCTCTGTCTGTCTCTATCTCTGTCTGTCTCTGTATCTGTCTCTGTCTATGTCTCTGTCTCTGTCCGTCTCCGTCTGTCTCTGTCTCCGTCTCTGTCTCTGTGTATATCTCTGTCTCTCTCTGGCCCTGTCTGTCTCTGTCTCTCGCTGCCTTTGTCTCTGTCTCTGTCTCAGTCTCTGTCTCTGCCTCTGTCTCTGTCTCTGTCTCTGTCTCTGTCTCTGTCTCTGTCTCTGTCTCTGTCTCTGTCTCTGTCTCTGTCTCTGTCTCTGTCTCTGTCTCTGTCTCTGTCTCTGTCTCTGTCTCTGTCTCTGTCTCTGTCTCTGTCTCTGTCTCTGTCTCTGTCTCTGTCTCTGTCTCTGTCTCTGTCTCTGTCTCTGTCTCTGTCTCTGTCTCTGTCTCTGTCTCTGTCTCTGTCTCTGTCTCTGTCTCTGTCTCTGTCTCTGTCTCTGTCTCTGTCTCTGTCTCTGTCTCTGTCTCTGTCTCTGTCTCTGTCTCTGTCTCTGTCTCTGTCTCTGTCTCTGTCTCTGTCTCTGTCTCTGTCCTTGTCTGTTTCTGCCTCTGCCTGTCTCTGTCTCGGTCTGCCTCTGTCTCTGTCTGTCTCTGTCTCTGTCTCTGTCTCTGTCTCTGTCTGTCTCTGTCTCTGTCTGTCTCTGTCTCTGTCTGTCTCTGTCTCTGTCTGTCTCTGTCTCTCTCTGGCCCTGTCTGTCTCTGTCTATCGCTGTCTTTGTCTCTGTCTCTGTCTGTATCTGTCTGTCTCTGTCTGTCTCTGTCTGTCTCTGTCTGTCTCTGTCTCTGTCTGTCTCTGTCTCTGTCTGTCTCTGTATGTCTCTGTCTCTGTCTGTCTCTGTCTCTGTCTGTCTTCGTCTCTGTCTGTCTCTGTCTCTGGCTGTCTCTGTCTGTCTCTGTCTCTGGCTGTCTCTGTCTGTCTCTGGCTGTCTCTGTCTCTGTCTGTCTCTGTCTCTGCCTGTCTGTGTCTCTGTCTGTCTCTGTCTCTGTCTGTCTCTGTCTGTTTCTGTCTCTGTCTGTCTCTGTCTCTGCCTGTCTGTGTCTCTCTCTGTCTTTGTCTCTGTCTCTGTCCGTCTCTGTTTCTGTATGTATCTGTCTCTGGCTGTCTCTGTCTCTGTCTCTGTCTCTGTCTCTGTCTCTGTCTCTGTCTCTGACTCTGTCTCTGTCTCTGTCCGTCTCTGTCTCTGTCTGTCTCTATCTCTGTCTGTCTCTGTATCTGTCTCTGTCTCTGTCTCTGTCTCTGTCCGTCTCCGCCTGTCTCTGTCTCCGTCTCTGTCTCTGTGTATATCTCTGTCTCTCTCTGGCCCTGTCTGTCTCTGTCTCTCGCTGCCTTTGTCTCTGTCTCTGTCTCTGTCTCTGTCTCTGTCTCTGTCTCTGTCTCTGTCTCTGTCTCTGTCTCTGTCTCTGTCTCTGTCTCTGTCTCTGTCTCTGTCTCTGTCTCTGTCTCTGTCTCTGTCTCTGTCTCTGTCTCTGTCTCTGCCTCTGCCTCTGCCTCTGTCTCTGTCTCTGTCTCTGTCTGTCTTTGCCTGTTTCTGCCTCTGCCTGTCTCTGTCTCGGTCTGCCTCTGTCTCTGTCTGTCTCTGCCTCTGTCTCTGTCTCTGTCTCTGTCTGTCTCTGTCTCTGTCTGTCTCTGTCTCTGTCTGTCTCTGTCTCTCTCTGGCCCTGTCTATCTCTGTCTATCGCTGTCTTTGTCTCTGTCTCTGTCTGTATCTGTCTGTCTCTGTCTGTCTCTGTCTGTCTCTGTCTCTGTCTGTCTCTGTCTCTGTCTGTCTTCGTCTCTGTCTGTCTCTGTCTCTGGCTGTCTCTGTCTGTCTCTGGCTGTCTCTGTCTCTGTCTGTCTCTGTCTCTGCCTGTCTGTGTCTCTGTCTGTCTCTGTCTCTGTCTGTCTCTGTCTGTTTCTGTCTCTGTCTGTCTCTGTCTCTGCCTGTCTGTGTCTCTCTCTGTCTTTGTCTCTGTCTCTGTCCGTCTCTGTTTCTGTATGTATCTGTCTCTGGCTGTCTCTGTCTCTGTCTCTGTCTCTGTCTCTGTCTCTGTCTCTGTCTCTGTCTCTGTCTCTGTCTCTGTCTCTGTCTCTGTCCGTCTCTGTCTCTGTCTGTCTCTATCTCTGTCTGTCTCTGTATCTGTCTCTGTCTCTGTCTCTGTCTCTGTCCGTCTCCGTCTGTCTCTGTCGCCCTCTCTGTCTCTGTGTATATCTCTGTCTCTCTCTGGCCCTGTCTGTCTCTGTCTCTCGCTGCCTTTGTCTCTGTCTCTGTCTCAGTCTCTGTCTCTGCCTCAGTCTCTGTCTCTGTCTCTGTCTCTGTCTCTGTCTCTGTCTCTGTCTCTGTCTCTGTCCCAGTCTCTGTCTCTGTCTCTGTCTCTGTCTCTGTCTCTGTCTCTGTCTCTGTCTCTGTCTCTGTCTCTGTCTCTGTCTCTGTCTCTGTCTCTGTCTCTGTCTCTGTCTCTGTCTCTGTCTCTGTCTCTGTCTCTGTCTCTGTCTCTGTCTCTGTCTGTC
>NW_027473346.1:617500-620000 GCF_050947335.1 Megachile rotundata | reverse complement strand
TCTCTGTATCTGTCTCTGTCTATGTCTCTGTCTCTGTCTCTGTCTCTGTCTCTGTCTCTGTCTCTGTCTCTGTCTCTGTCTCTGTCTCTGTCTCTGTCTTTGTCTCTGTCTCTGTCTCTGTCTCTGTCTCTGTCTCTGTCTCTGTCTCTGTCTCTGTCTCTGTCTCTGTCTCTGTCTCTGTCTCTGTCTCTGTCTCAGTCTCTGTCTCTGTCTCTGTCTCTGTCTCTGTCTCTGTCTCTGTCTCTGTCTCTGTCTCTGTCTCTGTCTCTGTCTCTGTCTCTGTGTCTGTCTGTCTCTGTCTCTGTCTGTCTCTGTCTCTCTCTGGCCCTGTCTGTCTCTGTCTATCGCTGTCTTTGTCTCTGTCTCTGTCTGTCTCTGTCTGCATCTGTCTCTGTCTGTCTCTGTCTCTGCCTGTCTGTGTCTCTGTCTGTCTCTGCCTCTGTCTGTCTCTGTCTGTTTCTGTCTCCGCCTGTCTCTGTCTCTCTCTGTCTCCGTCTCTGTCTGTCTCTGTCTCTGTCTCTGTCTCTGTCTCTGTCTCTGTCTCTGTCTCTGTCTCTGTCTCTGTCTCTGTCTCTGTCTCTGTCTCTGTCTCTGTCTCTGTCTCTGTCTCTGTCTCTGTCTCTGTCTCTGTCTCTGTCTCTGTCTGTCTCTGTCTGTTTCTGTCTCTGCCTATCTCTGTCTCGGTCTGTCTCTGTGTCTGTCTGTCTCTGTCTCTGTCTGTCTCTGTCTCTCTCTGGCCCTGTCTGTCTCTGTCTATCGCTGTCTTTGTCTCTGTCTCTGTCTGTCTCTGTCTGCATCTGTCTCTGTCTGTCTCTGTCTCTGCCTGTCTGTGTCTCTGTCTGTCTCTGTCTCTGTCTGTCTCTGTTTGTCTCTGTCTCTGTCTTCCTCTGTCTCTGTCTGTCTCTGTCTGTCTCTGTCTGCATCTGTCTCTGTCTATCTCTGTCTCTGCATGTCTGTGTCTCTGTCTGTCTCTGTCTCTGTCTGTCTCTGTATGTTTCTGTCTCTGCCTCTCTCTGTCTCGGTCTGTCTCTGTCTCTGTCTTTGTCTGTCCCTGTCTCTCTCTGTCTCCGTCTCTGTTTGTCTCTGTCTGTCTCTGTCTCTGCCTGTCTCTGTCTCTGTCTCTGCCTCTGTCTCTGTCTCTGTCTCTGTCTCTGTCCCTGTCTCTGTCTCTGTCTGTTTCTGTCTCTGCCTGTATCTGTCTCGGTCTGTCTCTGTCTGTCTCTGTCTCTGCCTGTCTCTGTCTCTGTCTGTCTCTGTCTCTCTCTGGCCCTGTCTGTCTCTGTCTCTGTCTCTGTCTCTGTCTGTCTCTGTCTCTGCCTGTCTCTGTCTCTGTCTCTGTCTGTCTCTGTCTCTCTCTGGCCCTGTCTGTCTCTGTCTATCGCTGTCTTTGTCTCTGTCTCTGTCTGTATCTGTCTGTCTCTGTCTGTCTCTGTCTCTGTCTGTCCCTGTCTGTCTCTGTCTCTGTCTGCCTTCGTCTCTGTCTGCCTCTGTCTCTGTCTGTCTCTGTCTGTCTCTGTCTGCATCTGTCTCTGTCTGTCTCTGTCTCTGCCTGTCTGTGTCTCTGTCTGTCTCTGCCTCTGTCTGTCTCTGTCTGTTTCTGTCTCCGCCTGTCTCTGTCTCTCTCTGTCTCCGTCTCTGTCTGTCTCTGTCTGTCTCTATCTCTGTCTGTCTCTGTATCTGTCTCTGTCTCTGTCTCTGTCTCTGTCTGTCTCTGTCTGCCTCTGTCGCTGTCTGTCTCTGTCTCTGTCTCTCTCTCTGTCTCCGTCTCTGTCTCTGTCTCTGTCTCTGTCTCTGTTTCTGTCACTGTCTCTGTCTCTGTCTCTTTCTCTGTCTCTGTCTCTGTCTCTGTCTCTGTCTCTGTCTCTGTCTCTGTCTCTGTCTCTGTCTCTGTCTCTGTCTCTGTCTCTGTCTCTGTCTCTGTCTCTGTCTGTCTCTGTCTGTTTCTCTCTCTGCCTGTCTCTGTCTCGGTCTGTCTCTGTCTCTGTCTGTCTCTGCCTCTGTCTGTCTCTGTCTCTCTCTGGCCCTGTCTGTCTCTGTCTGTCTCTGTCTGCATCTGTCTCTGTCTATCTCTGTCTCTGTCTATCTCTGTCTCTGCCTGTCTGTGTCTCTCTCTGTCTCTGTCTCTGTCTGTCTCTGTCTGTCTCTGTCTGCATCTGTCTCTGTCTATCTCTGTCCCTGCATGTCTGTGTCTCTGTCTGTCTCTGTCTCTGTCTGTCTCTGTATGTCTCTGTCTCTGCCTGTCTCTGTCTCTGTCTTTGTCTGTCTCTGTCTCTTTCTGTCTTCGTCTCTGTCTGTCTCTGTCTCTGGCTGTCTCTGTCTGTCTCTGTCTGCATCTGTCTGCATCTGTCTCTGTCTGTCTCTGTCTCTGCCTGTCTGTGTCTCTGTCTGTCTCTGTCTCTGTCTGTCTCTGTCTGTTTCTGTCTGTGTCTGTCTCTGTCTCTGCCTGTCTGTGTCTCTCTCTGTCTTTGTCCCTGTCTCTGTCCGTCTCTGTTTCTGTATG
>NW_027473346.1:610000-612500 GCF_050947335.1 Megachile rotundata | reverse complement strand
TGTCCCTGTCTCTCTCTGTCTCCGTCTCTGTTTGTCTCTGTCTGTCTCTGTCTCTGCCTGTCTCTGTCTCTGTCTCTGCCTCTGTCTCTGTCTCTGTCTCTGTCTCTGTCCCTGTCTCTGTCTCTGTCTGTTTCTGTCTCTGCCTGTATCTGTCTCGGTCTGTCTCTGTCTGTCTCTGTCTCTGCCTGTCTCTGTCTCTGTCTGTCTCTGTCTCTCTCTGGCCCTGTCTGTCTCTGTCTCTGTCTCTGTCTCTGTCTGTCTCTGTCTCTGCCTGTCTCTGTCTCTGTCTCTGTCTGTCTCTGTCTCTCTCTGGCCCTGTCTGTCTCTGTCTATCGCTGTCTTTGTCTCTGTCTCTGTCTGTCTCTGTCTGCATCTGTCTCTGTCTGTCTCTGTCTCTGCCTGTCTGTGTCTCTGTCTGTCTCTGCCTCTGTCTGTCTCTGTCTGTTTCTGTCTCCGCCTGTCTCTGTCTCTCTCTGTCTCCGTCTCTGTCTGTCTCTGTCTCTGTCTCTGTCTCTGTCTCTGTCTCTGTCTCTGTCTCTGTCTCTGTCTCTGTCTCTGTCTCTGTCTCTGTCTCTGTCTCTGTCTCTGTCTCTGTCTCTGTCTCTGTCTGTCTCTGTCTGTTTCTGTCTCTGCCTATCTCTGTCTCGGTCTGTCTCTGTCTCTGTCTGTCTCTGTCTCTGTCTGTCTCTGTCTCTGTCTGTCTCTGTGTCTGTCTGTCTCTGTCTCTGTCTGTCTCTGTCTCTCTCTGGCCCTGTCTGTCTCTGTCTATCGCTGTCTTTGTCTCTGTCTCTGTCTGTCTCTGTCTGCATCTGTCTCTGTCTGTCTCTGTCTCTGCCTGTCTGTGTCTCTGTCTGTCTCTGTCTCTGTCTGTCTCTGTTTGTCTCTGTCTCTGTCTTCCTCTGTCTCTGTCTGTCTCTGTCTGTCTCTGTCTGCATCTGTCTCTGTCTATCTCTGTCTCTGCATGTCTGTGTCTCTGTCTGTCTCTGTCTCTGTCTGTCTCTGTATGTTTCTGTCTCTGCCTCTCTCTGTCTCGGTCTGTCTCTGTCTCTGTCTTTGTCTGTCCCTGTCTCTCTCTGTCTCCGTCTCTGTTTGTCTCTGTCTGTCTCTGTCTCTGCCTGTCTCTGTCTCTGTCTCTGCCTCTGTCTCTGTCTCTGTCTCTGTCTCTGTCCCTGTCTCTGTCTCTGTCTGTTTCTGTCTCTGCCTGTATCTGTCTCGGTCTGTCTCTGTCTGTCTCTGTCTCTGCCTGTCTCTGTCTCTGTCTGTCTCTGTCTCTCTCTGGCCCTGTCTGTCTCTGTCTCTGTCTCTGTCTCTGTCTGTCTCTGTCTCTGCCTGTCTCTGTCTCTGTCTCTGTCTGTCTCTGTCTCTCTCTGGCCCTGTCTGTCTCTGTCTATCGCTGTCTTTGTCTCTGTCTCTGTCTGTATCTGTCTGTCTCTGTCTGTCTCTGTCTCTGTCTGTCCCTGTCTGTCTCTGTCTCTGTCTGCCTTCGTCTCTGTCTGCCTCTGTCTCTGTCTGTCTCTGTCTGTCTCTGTCTGCATCTGTCTCTGTCTGTCTCTGTCTCTGCCTGTCTGTGTCTCTGTCTGTCTCTGCCTCTGTCTGTCTCTGTCTGTTTCTGTCTCCGCCTGTCTCTGTCTCTCTCTGTCTCCGTCTCTGTCTGTCTCTGTCTGTCTCTATCTCTGTCTGTCTCTGTATCTGTCTCTGTCTCTGTCTCTGTCTCTGTCTGTCTCTGTCTGCCTCTGTCGCTGTCTGTCTCTGTCTCTGTCTCTCTCTCTGTCTCCGTCTCTGTCTCTGTCTCTGTCTCTGTCTCTGTTTCTGTCACTGTCTCTGTCTCTGTCTCTTTCTCTGTCTCTGTCTCTGTCTCTGTCTCTGTCTCTGTCTCTGTCTCTGTCTCTGTCTCTGTCTCTGTCTCTGTCTCTGTCTCTGTCTCTGTCTCTGTCTCTGTCTCTGTCTCTGTCTCTGTCTGTCTCTGTCTGTTTCTCTCTCTGCCTGTCTCTGTCTCGGTCTGTCTCTGTCTCTGTCTGTCTCTGCCTCTGTCTGTCTCTGTCTCTCTCTGGCCCTGTCTGTCTCTGTCTGTCTCTGTCTGCATCTGTCTCTGTCTATCTCTGTCTCTGTCTATCTCTGTCTCTGCCTGTCTGTGTCTCTCTCTGTCTCTGTCTCTGTCTGTCTCTGTCTGTCTCTGTCTGCATCTGTCTCTGTCTATCTCTGTCCCTGCATGTCTGTGTCTCTGTCTGTCTCTGTCTCTGTCTGTCTCTGTATGTCTCTGTCTCTGCCTGTCTCTGTCTCTGTCTTTGTCTGTCTCTGTCTCTTTCTGTCTTCGTCTCTGTCTGTCTCTGTCTCTGGCTGTCTCTGTCTGTCTCTGTCTGCATCTGTCTGCATCTGTCTCTGTCTGTCTCTGTCTCTGCCTGTCTGTGTCTCTGTCTGTCTCTGTCTCTGTCTGTCTCTGTCTGTTTCTGTCTGTGTCTGTCTCTGTCTCTGCCTGTCTGTGTCTCTCTCTGTCTTTGTC
>NW_027473346.1:605000-607500 GCF_050947335.1 Megachile rotundata | reverse complement strand
TGTCTCCGTCTATCTCTGGCCCTGTCTGTCTCTGTCTATCGCTGTCTTTGTCTCTGTCTCTGTCTGTCTCTGTCTGCATCTGTCTCTGTCTGTCTCTGTCTCTGCCTGTCTGTGTCTCTGTCTGTCTCTGCCTCTGTCTGTCTCTGTCTGTTTCTGTCTCCGCCTGTCTCTGTCTCTCTCTGTCTCCGTCTCTGTCTGTCTCTGTCTGTCTCTATCTCTGTCTGTCTCTGTATCTGTCTCTGTCTCTGCCTCTGTCTCTGTCTGTCTCCGTCTATCTCTGGCCCTGTCTGTCTCTGTCTATCGCTGTCTTTGTCTCTGTCTCTGTCTGTCTCTGTCTGCATCTGTCTCTGTCTGCCTCTGTCTCTGCCTGTCTGTGTCTCTGTCTGTCTCTGTCTCTGTCTGTCTCTGTCTGCATCTGTCTCTGTCTGCCTCTGTCTCTGCCTGTCTGTGTCTCTGTCTGTCTCTGTCTCTGTCTGTCTCTGTCTGTTTCTGTCTCTGCCTGTCTCTGTCTCGGTCTGTCTCTGTCTCTGTCTGTCTCTGTCTCTCCCTGTCTCCGTCTCTGTCTGTCTCTGTCTGTCTCTGTCTCTGCCTGTCTCTGGCTCCGTCTCTGCCACTGCCTCTGCCTCTGTCTCTGTCTCTGTCTCTGTCTCTGTCTCTGTCTCTCTCTCTGTCTCTGTCTCTGTCTCTGTCTCTGTCTCTGTCTCTGTCTCTGTCTCTGTCTCTGTCTCTGTCTCTGTCTCTGTCTCTGTCTCTGTCTCTGTCTCTGTCTCTGTCTCTGTCTCTGTCTCTGTCTCTGTCTCTGTCTCTGTCTCTGTCTCTGTCTCTGTCTCTGTCTCTGTCTCTGTCTCTGTCTCTGTCTCTGTCTCCGTCTCTGTCTCTGTCTCTGTCTCTGTCTCTGTCTCTGTCTCTGTCTCTGTCCGTCTCTGTCTCTGTCTGTCTCTATCTCTGTCTGTCTCTGTATCAGTCTCTGTCTCTGTCTCTGTCTCTGTCCGTCTCCGTCTGTCTCTGTCTCCGTCTCTGTCTCTGTGTATATCTCTGTCTCTCTCTGGCCCTGTCTGTCTCTGTCTCTCGCTGCCTTTGTCTCTGTCTCTGTCTCAGTCTCTGTCTCTGCCTCTGTCTCTGTCTCTGTCTCTGTCTCTGTCTCTGTCTCTGTCTCTGTCTCTGTCTCTGTCTGTCTCTGTCTCTGCCTGTCTCTGTCTCTGTCTCTGTCTGTCTCTGTCTCTCTCTGGCCCTGTCTGTCTCTGTCTATCGCTGTCTTTGTCTCTGTCTCTGTCTGTATCTGTCTGTCTCTGTCTGTCTCTGTCTCTGTCTGTCCCTGTCTGTCTCTGTCTCTGTCTGCCTTCGTCTCTGTCTGCCTCTGTCTCTGTCTGTCTCTGTCTGTCTCTGTCTGCATCTGTCTCTGTCTGTCTCTGTCTCTGCCTGTCTGTGTCTCTGTCTGTCTCTGCCTCTGTCTGTCTCTGTCTGTTTCTGTCTCCGCCTGTCTCTGTCTCTCTCTGTCTCCGTCTCTGTCTGTCTCTGTCTGTCTCTATCTCTGTCTGTCTCTGTATCTGTCTCTGTCTCTGTCTCTGTCTCTGTCTGTCTCTGTCTGCCTCTGTCGCTGTCTGTCTCTGTCTCTGTCTCTCTCTCTGTCTCCGTCTCTGTCTCTGTCTCTGTCTCTGTCTCTGTTTCTGTCACTGTCTCTGTCTCTGTCTCTTTCTCTGTCTCTGTCTCTGTCTCTGTCTCTGTCTCTGTCTCTGTCTCTGTCTCTGTCTCTGTCTCTGTCTCTGTCTCTGTCTCTGTCTCTGTCTCTGTCTCTGTCTCTGTCTCTGTCTCTGTCTGTCTCTGTCTGTTTCTCTCTCTGCCTGTCTCTGTCTCGGTCTGTCTCTGTCTCTGTCTGTCTCTGCCTCTGTCTGTCTCTGTCTCTCTCTGGCCCTGTCTGTCTCTGTCTGTCTCTGTCTGCATCTGTCTCTGTCTATCTCTGTCTCTGTCTATCTCTGTCTCTGCCTGTCTGTGTCTCTCTCTGTCTCTGTCTCTGTCTGTCTCTGTCTGTCTCTGTCTGCATCTGTCTCTGTCTATCTCTGTCCCTGCATGTCTGTGTCTCTGTCTGTCTCTGTCTCTGTCTGTCTCTGTATGTCTCTGTCTCTGCCTGTCTCTGTCTCTGTCTTTGTCTGTCTCTGTCTCTTTCTGTCTTCGTCTCTGTCTGTCTCTGTCTCTGGCTGTCTCTGTCTGTCTCTGTCTGCATCTGTCTGCATCTGTCTCTGTCTGTCTCTGTCTCTGCCTGTCTGTGTCTCTGTCTGTCTCTGTCTCTGTCTGTCTCTGTCTGTTTCTGTCTGTGTCTGTCTCTGTCTCTGCCTGTCTGTGTCTCTCTCTGTCTTTGTCCCTGTCTCTGTCCGTCTCTGTTTCTGTATGTATCTGTCTCTGGCTGTCTCTGTCTCTGTCTCTGTCTCTGTCTCTGTCTCTGTCTCTGTCTCTGTCTCTGTCTCTGTCTCTGTCTCTGTCCGTCTCCGTCTGTCTCTGTCTC
>NW_027473346.1:587500-600000 GCF_050947335.1 Megachile rotundata | reverse complement strand
TCTCTGTCTCTGTTTCTGTCTCTGTCTCTGTCTCTGTCTCTGTCCGTCTCCGTCTGTCTCTGTCTCCGTCTCTGTCTCTGTGTATATCTCTATCTCTCTCTGGCCCTGTCTGTCTCTGTCTCTCGCTGCCTTTGTCTCTGACTCTGTCTCAGTCTCTGTCTCTGCCTCTGTCTCTGTCTCTGTCTCTGTCTCTGTCTCTGTCTCTGTCTCTGTCCGTCTCCGTCTGTCTCTGTCTCCGTCTCTGTCTCTGTGTATATCTCTGTCTCTCTCTGGCCCTGTTTGTCTCTGTCTCTCGCTGCCTTTGTCTCTGTCTCTGTCTCGGTCTCTGTCTCTGCCTCTGTCTCTGTCTCTGTCTCTGTCTCTGTCTCTGTCTCTGTCTCTGTCTCTGTCCCTGCCTCTGTCTCTGTCTCTGTCTCTGTCTCTGTCTCTGTCTCTGCCTCTGTCTCTGTCTCTGTCTCTGTCTCTGTCTCTGTCTCTGTCTCTGTCTCTGTCTCTGTCTCTGTCTCTGTCTCTGTCTCTGTCTTTGTCTCTGTCTCTGTCTCTGTCTCTGTCTCTGTCTCTGTCTCTGTCTCTGTCTCTGTCTCTGTCTCTGTCTCTGTCTCTGTCTCTGTCTCTGTCTCTGTCTCTCTCTCTGTCTCTGTCTCTGTCTCTGTCTCTGTCTCTGTCTCTGTCTCTGTCTCTGTCTCTGTCTCTGTCTGTCTCTGTCTGTTTCTGTCTCTGCCTGTCTCTGTCGCGGTCTGTCTCTGTCTCTGTCTGTCTCTGTGTCTGTCTGTCTCTGTCTCTGTCTGTCTCTGTCTCTCTCTGGCCCTGTCTGTCTCTGTCTATCGCTGTCTTTGTCTCTGTCTCTGTCTGTCTCTGTCTGCATCTGTCTCTGTCTGTCTCTGTCTCTGCCTGTCTGTGTCTCTGTCTGTCTCTGCCTCTGTCTGTCTCTGTCTGTTTCTGTCTCCGCCTGTCTCTGTCTCTCTCTGTCTCCGTCTCTGTCTGTCTCTGTCTGTCTCTATCTCTGTCTGTCTCTGTATCTGTCTCTGTCTCTGCCTCTGTCTCTGTCTGTCTCCGTCTATCTCTGGCCCTGTCTGTCTCTGTCTATCGCTGTCTTTGTCTCTGTCTCTGTCTGTCTCTGTCTGCATCTGTCTCTGTCTGCCTCTGTCTCTGCCTGTCTGTGTCTCTGTCTGTCTCTGTCTCTGTCTGTCTCTGTCTGTTTCTGTCTCTGTCTCTGTCTCTGCCTGTCTGTGTCTCTCTCTGTCTTTGTCTCTGTCTCTGTCCGTCTCTGTTTCTGTATGTATCTGTCTCTGGCTGTCTCTGTCTCTGTCTCTGTCTCTGTCTCTGTTTCTGTCTCTGTCTCTGTCTCTGTCTCTGTCTCTGTCTCTGTCTCTGTCTCTGTCTCTGTCTCTGTCTCTGTCTCTGTCTCTGTCTCTGTCCGTCTCTGTCTCTGTCTGTCTCTATCTCTGTCTGTCTCTGTATCTGTCTCTATCTATGTCTCTGTCTCTGTCCGTCTCCGTCTGTCTCTGTCTCCGTCTCTGTCTCTGTGTATATCTCTGTCTCTCTCTGGCCCTGTCTGTCTCTGTCTCTCGCTGCCTTTGTCTCTGTCTCAGTCTCAGTCTCTGTCTCTGTCTCTGTCTCTGTCTCTGTCTCTGTCTCTGTCTCTGTCTCTGTCTCTGTCTCTGTCTCTGTCTCTGTCTCTGTCTCTGTCTCTGTCTCTGTCTCTGTCTCTGTCTCTGTCTCTGTCTCTGTCTCTGTCTCTGTCTCTGTCTCTGTCTCTGTCTCTGTCTCTGTCTCTGTCTCTGTCTCTGTCTCTGTCTCTGTCTCTGTCTCTGTCTCTGTCTCTGTCTCTGTCTCTGTCTCTGTCTCTGTATCTGTCTCTGTCTCTGTCTCTGTCTCTGTCTCTGTCTCTGTCTCTGTCTCTGTCTCAGTCTCTGTCTCTGTCTCTGTCTCTGTCTCTGTATCTGTCTCTGTCTCTGTCTCTGTCTCTGTCTCTGTCTCTGTCTCTGTCTCTGTCTCTGTCTCTGTCTCTGTGTCTGTCTGTCTCTGTCTCTGTCTGTCTCTGTCTCTCTCTGGCCCTGTCTGTCTCTGTCTATCGCTGTCTTTGTCTCTGTCTCTGTCTGTCTCTGTCTGCATCTGTCTCTGTCTGTCTCTGTCTCTGCCTGTCTGTGTCTCTGTCTGTCTCTGCCTCTGTCTGTCTCTGTCTGTTTCTGTCTCCGCCTGTCTCTGTCTCTCTCTGTCTCCGTCTCTGTCTGTCTCTGTCTCTGTCTCTGTCTCTGTCTCTGTCTCTGTCTCTGTCTCTGTCTCTGTCTCTGTCTCTGTCTCTGTCTCTGTCTGTCTCTGTCTGTTTCTGTCTCTGCCTATCTCTGTCTCGGTCTGTCTCTGTCTCTGTCTGTCTCTGTCTCTGTCTGTCTCTGTGTCTGTCTGTCTCTGTCTCTGTCTGTCTCTGTCTCTCTCTGGCCCTGTCTGTCTCTGTCTATCGCTGTCTTTGTCTCTGTCTCTGTCTGTCTCTGTCTGCATCTGTCTCTGTCTGTCTCTGTCTCTGCCTGTCTGTGTCTCTGTCTGTCTCTGTCTCTGTCTGTCTCTGTTTGTCTCTGTCTCTGTCTTCCTCTGTCTCTGTCTTTCTCTGTCTGTCTCTGTCTGCATCTGTCTCTGTCTATCTCTGTCTCTGCATGTCTGTGTCTCTGTCTGTCTCTGTCTCTGTCTGTCTCTGTATGTTTCTGTCTCTGCCTCCCTCTGTCTCGGTCTGTCTCTGTCTCTGTCTTTGTCTGTCCCTGTCTCTCTCTGTCTCCGTCTCTGTTTGTCTCTGTCTGTCTCTGTCTCTGCCTGTCTCTGTCTCTGTCTCTGCCTCTGTCTCTGTCTCTGTCTCTGTCTCTGTCCCTGTCTCTGTCTCTGTCTGTTTCTGTCTCTGCCTGTATCTGTCTCGGTCTGTCTCTGTCTGTCTCTGTCTGTCTCTGTCTCTGCCTGTCTGTGTCTCTGTCTGTCTCTGCCTCTGTCTGTCTCTGTCTGTTTCTGTCTCCGCCTGTCTCTGTCTCTCTCTGTCTCCGTCTCTGTCTGTCTCTGTCTGTCTCTATCTCTGTCTGTCTCTGTATCTGTCTCTGTCTCTGTCTCTGTCTCTGTCTGTCGCCGTCTGTCTCTGCCTCTGTCTATGTCTCTGTGTATATCTCTGTCTCTCTCTGGCCCTGTCTGTCTCTGTCTCTCTCTGTCTCCGTCTCTGTCTGTCTCTGTCTGTCTCTGTCTCTGTCTGTCTCTGTATCTGTCTCTGTCTCCGCCTCTGCCTCTGTCTGTCTTCGTCTGTCTCTGCCTCTGTCTCTGTCTCTGTGTATATCTCTGTCTCTCACTGGCCCTGTCTGTCTCTGTCTCTCGCTGTCTTTGTCTCTGTCTCCGTCTGTCTCTGTCTTCGTCTCTGTCTCTGTGTATATCTCTGTCTCTCTCTGGCCCTGTCTGTCTCTGTCTCTCGCTGCCTCTGTCTCTGTCTCTGTCTGTCTCTGTCTGTCTCTGTCTGTCTCTGTCTCTGTCTGTGTCTGTCTCTGTCTGTCTTCGTCTGTCTCTGTCTGTCTCTGTCTGTCTCTGTCTGCCTCTGTCGCTGTCTGTCTCTGTCTCTGTCTCTGTCTCTGTCTCTGTCTCTGTCCGTCTCTGTCTCTGTCTGTCTCTATCTCTGTCTGTCTCTGTATCTGTCTCTGTCTCTGTCTCTGTCTCTGTCCGTCTCCGTCTGTCTCTGTCTCCGTCTCTGTCTCTGTGTATATCTCTGTCTCTCTCTGGCCCTGTCTGTCTCTGTCTCTCGCTGCCTTTGTCTCTGTCTCTGTCTCAGTCTCTGTCTCTGCCTCTGTCTCTGTCTCTGTCTCTGTCTCTGTCTCTGTCTCTGTCTCTGTCTCTGTCCCTGTCTCTGTCTCTGTCTCTGTCTCTGTCTCTGTCTCTGTCTCTGTCTCTGTCTCTGTCTCTGTCTCTGTCTCTGTCTCTGTCTCTGTCTCTGTCTCTGTCTCTGTCTCTGTCTCTGTCTCTGTCTCTGTCTCTGTCTCTGTCTCTGTCTCTGCCTCTGTCTCTGTCTCCGTCTCTGTCTCTGTGTATATCTCTGTCTCTCTCTGGCCCTGTCTGTCTCTGTCTCTCGCTGCCTTTGTCTCTGTCTCAGTCTCAGTCTCTGTCTCTGTCTCTGTCTCTGTCTCTGTCTCTGTCTCTGTCTCTGTCTCTGTCTCTGTCTCTGTCTCTGTCTCTGTCTCTGTCTCTGTCTCTGTCTCTGTCTCTGTCTCTGTCTCTGTCTCTGTCTCTGTCTCTGTCTCTGTCTCTGTCTCTGTCTCTGTCTCTGTCTCTGTCTCTGTCTCTGTCTCTGTCTCTGTCTCTGTCTCTGTCTCTGTCTCTGTCTCTGTCTCTGTCTCTGTCTCTGTCTCAGTCTCTGTCTCTGTCTCTGTCTCTGTATCTGTCTCTGTCTCTGTCTCTGTCTCTGTCTCTGTCTCTGTCTCTGTCTCTGTCTCAGTCTCTGTCTCTGTCTCTGTCTCTGTATCTGTCTCTGTCTCTGTCTCTGTCTCTGTCTCTGTCTCTGTCTCTGTCTCTGTCTCTGTCTCTGTGTCTGTCTGTCTCTGTCTCTGTCTGTCTCTGTCTCTCTCTGGCCCTGTCTGTCTCTGTCTATCGCTGTCTTTGTCTCTGTCTCTGTCTGTCTCTGTCTGCATCTGTCTCTGTCTGTCTCTGTCTCTGCCTGTCTGTGTCTCTGTCTGTCTCTGCCTCTGTCTGTCTCTGTCTGTTTCTGTCTCCGCCTGTCTCTGTCTCTCTCTGTCTCCGTCTCTGTCTGTCTCTGTCTCTGTCTCTGTCTCTGTCTCTGTCTCTGTCTCTGTCTCTGTCTCTGTCTCTGACTCTGTCTCTGTCTCTGTCTCTGTCTCTGTCTGTCTCTGTCTGTTTCTGTCTCTGCCTATCTCTGTCTCGGTCTGTCTCTGTCTCTGTCTGTCTCTGTCTCTGTCTGTCTCTGTGTCTGTCTGTCTCTGTCTCTGTCTGTCTCTGTCTCTCTCTGGCCCTGTCTGTCTCTGTCTATCGCTGTCTTTGTCTCTGTCTCTGTCTGTCTCTGTCTGCATCTGTCTCTGTCTGTCTCTGTCTCTGCCTGTCTGTGTCTCTGTCTGTCTCTGTCTCTGTCTGTCTCTGTTTGTCTCTGTCTCTGTCTTCCTCTGTCTCTGTCTGTCTCTGTCTGTCTCTGTCTGCATCTGTCTCTGTCTATCTCTGTCTCTGCATGTCTGTGTCTCTGTCTGTCTCTGTCTCTGTCTGTCTCTGTATGTTTCTGTCTCTGCCTGTCTCTGTCTCGGTCTGTCTCTGTCTCTGTCTTTGTCTGTCCCTGTCTCTCTCTGTCTCCGTCTCTGTTTGTCTCTGTCTGTCTCTGTCTCTGCCTGTCTCTGTCTCTGTCTCTGCCTCTGTTTCTGTCTCTGTCTCTGTCTCTGTCCCTGTCTCTGTCTCTGTCTGTTTCTGTCTCTGCCTGTATCTGTCTCGGTCTGTCTCTGTCTGTCTCTGTCTCTGCCTGTCTGTGTCTCTGTCTGTCTCTGCCTCTGTCTGTCTCTGTCTGTTTCTGTCTCCGCCTGTCTCTGTCTCTCTCTGTCTCCGTCTCTGTCTGTCTCTGTCTGTCTCTATCTCTGTCTGTCTCTGTATCTGTCTCTGTCTCTGTCTCTGTCTCTGTCTGTCGCCGTCTGTCTCTGCCTCTGTCTATGTCTCTGTGTATATCTCTGTCTCTCTCTGGCCCTGTCTGTCTCTGTCTCTCTCTGTCTCCGTCTCTGTCTGTCTCTGTCTGTCTCTGTCTCTGTCTGTCTCTGTATCTGTCTCTGTCTCCGCCTCTGCCTCTGTCTGTCTTCGTCTGTCTCTGCCTCTGTCTCTGTCTCTGTGTATATCTCTGTCTCTCACTGGCCCTGTCTGTCTCTGTCTCTCGCTGTCTTTGTCTCTGTCTCCGTCTGTCTCTGTCTTCGTCTCTGTCTCTGTGTATATCTCTGTCTCTCTCTGGCCCTGTCTGTCTCTGTCTCTCGCTGCCTTTGTCTCTGTCTCTGTCTGTCTCTGTCTGTCTCTGTCTGTCTCTGTCTCTGTCTGTGTCTGTCTCTGTCTGTCTTCGTCTGTCTCTGTCTGTCTCTGTCTGTCTCTGTCTGCCTCTGTCGCTGTCTGTCTCTGTCTCTGTCTCTGTCTCTGTCTCTGTCTCTGTCCGTCTCTGTCTCTGTCTGTCTCTATCTCTGTCTGTCTCTGTATCTGTCTCTGTCTCTGTCTCTGTCTCTGTCCGTCTCCGTCTGTCTCTGTCTCCGTCTCTGTCTCTGTGTATATCTCTGTCTCTCTCTGGCCCTGTCTGTCTCTGTCTCTCGCTGCCTTTGTCTCTGTCTCTGTCTCAGTCTCTGTCTCTGCCTCTGTCTCTGTCTCTGTCTCTGTCTCTGTCTCTGTCTCTGTCTCTGTCTCTGTCTCTGTCCCTGTCTCTGTCTCTGTCTCTGTCTCTGTCTCTGTCTCTGTCTCTGTCTCTGTCTCTGTCTCTGTCTCTGTCTCTGTCTCTGTCTCTGTCTCTGTCTCTGTCTCTGTCTCTGTCTCTGTCTCTGTCTCTGTCCTGTCTCTGTCTCTGTCTCTGTCTCTGTCTCTGCCTCTGCCTCTGTCTCTGTTTCTGTCTCTGTCTGTCTTTGTCTGTTTCTGCCTCTGCCTGTCTCTGTCTCGGTCTGCCTCTGTCTCTGTCTGTCTCTGTCTCTGCCTGTCTGTGTCTCTGTCTGTCTCTGTCTCTGTCTGTCTCTGTCTGTTTCTGTCTCTGTCTGTCTCTGTCTCTGCCTGTCTGTGTCTCTCTCTGTCTTTGTCTCTGTCTCTGTCCGTCTCTGTTTCTGTATGTATCTGTCTCTGGCTGTCTCTGTCTCTGTCTCTGTCTCTGTCTCTGTCTCTGTCTCTGTCTCTGTCTCTGTCTCTGTCTCTGTCTCTGTCTCTGTCTCTGTCTCTGTCCCTGTCTCTGTCTCTGTCTCTGTCTCTGTCTCTGTCTCTGTCGCTGTCTATGTCTCTGTCTCTGTCTCTGTCTCTGTCTCTGTCTCTGTCTCTGTCTCTGCCTCTGTCTCTGTCTTTGTCTCTGTCTCTGTCTCTGTCCGTCTCTGTCTCTGTCTGTCTCTATCTCTGTCTGTCTCTGTATCTGTCTCTGTCTATGTCTCTGTCTCTGTCCGTCTCCGTCTGTCTCTGTCTCCGTCTCTGTCTCTGTGTATATCTCTGTCTCTCTCTGGCCCTGTCTGTCTCTGTCTCTCGCTGCCTTTGTCTCTGTCTCTGTCTCAGTCTCTGTCTCTGCCTCTGTCTCTGTCTCTGTCTCTGTCTCTGTCTCTGTCTCTGTCTCTGTCTCTCTCTCTGTCTCTGTCTCTGTCTCTGTCTCTGTCTCTGTCTCTGTCTCTGTCTCTGTCTCTGTCTCTGTCTCTGTCTCTGTCTCTGTCTCTGTCTCTGTCTCTGTCTCTGTCTCTGTCTCTGTCTCTGTCTCTGTCTCTGTCTCTGTCTTTGTCTCTGTCTCTGTCTCTGTCTCTGTCCTTGTCTGTTTCTGCCTCTGCCTGTCTCTGTCTCGGTCTGCCTCCGTCTCTGTCTGTCTCTGTCTCTGTCTCTGTCTCTGTCTGTCTCTGTCTCTGTCTGTCTCTGTCTCTGTCTGTCTCTGTCTCTCTCTGGCCCTGTCTGTCTCTGTCTATCGCTGTCTTTGTCTCTGTCTCTGTCTGTATCTGTCTGTCTCTGTCTGTCTCTGTCTGTCTCTGTCTGTCTCTGTCTCTGTCTGTCTCTGTCTCTGTATGTCTCTGTCTCTGTCTGTCTCAGTCTCTGTCTGTCTTCGTCTCTGTCTGTCTCTGTCTCTGGCTGTCTCTGTCTGTCTCTGTCTCTGGCTGTCTCTGTCTGTCTCTGGCTGTCTCTGTCTCTGTCTGTCTCTGTCTCTGCCTGTCTGTGTCTCTGTCTGTCTCTGTCTCTGTCTGTCTCTGTCTGTTTCTGTCTCTGTCTGTCTCTGTCTCTGCCTGTCTGTGTCTCTCTCTGTCTTTGTCTCTGTCTCTGTCCGTCTCTGTTTCTGTATGTATCTGTCTCTGGCTGTCTCTGTCTCTGTCTCTGTCTCTGTCTCTGTCTCTGTCTCTGTCTCTGTCTCTGTCTCTGTCTCTGTCTCTGTCCGTCTCTGTCTCTGTCTGTCTCTATCTCTGTCTGTCTCTGTATCTGTCTCTGTCTCTGTCTCTGTCTCTGTCCGTCTCCGTCTGTCTCTGTCTCCGTCTCTGTCTCTGTGTATATCTCTGTCTCTCTCTGGCCCTGTCTGTCTCTGTCTCTCGCTGCCTTTGTCTCTGTCTCTGTCTCGGTCTCTGTCTCTGCCTCTGTCTCTGTCTCTGTCTCTGTCTCTGTCTCTGTCTCTGTCTCTGTCTCTGTCTCTGTCTCTGTCCCTGTCTCTGTCTCTGTCTCTGTCTCTGTCTCTGTCTCTGTCTCTGTCTCTGTCTCTGTCTCTGTCTCTGTCTCTGTCTCTGTCTCTGTCTCTGTCTCTGTCTCTGTCTCTGTCTCTGTCTCTGTCTCTGTCTCTGTCTCTGTCTCTGTCTCTGTCTCTGTCTCTGTCTCTGCCTCTGCCTCTGTCTCTGTCTCTGTCTCTGTCTGTCTTTGCCTGTTTCTGCCTCTGCCTGTCTCTGTCTCGGTCTGCCTCTGTCTCTGTCTGTCTCTGCCTCTGTCTCTGTCTCTGTCTCTGTCTGTCTCTGTCTCTGTCTGTCTCTGTCTCTGTCTGTCTCTGTCTCTCTCTGGCCCTGTCTATCTCTGTCTATCGCTGTCTTTGTCTCTGCCTCTGTCTGTATCTGTCTGTCTCTGTCTGTCTCTGTCTGTCTCTGTCTCTGTCTGTCTCTGTCTCTGCCTGTCTGTGTCTCTCTCTGTCTTTGTCTCTGTCCCTGTCCGTCTCTGTCTCTGGCTGTCTCTGTCTCTGGCTGTCTCTGTCTCTGTCTCTGTCTCTGTCTCTGGCTCTGTCTCTGTCTCTGTCTCTGTCCGTCTCTGTCTCTGTCTGTCTCTATCTCTGTCTGTCTCTGTATCTGTCTCTGTCTCTGTCCCTGTCTCTGTCCGTCTCCGTCTGTCTCTGTCGCCGTCTCTGTCTCTGTGTATATCTCTGTCTCTCTCTGGCCCTGTCTGTCTCTGTCTCTGCCTCAGTCTCTGTCTCTGTCTCTGTCTCTGTCTCTGTCTCTGTCTCTGTCTCTGTCCCTGTCTCTGTCTCTGTCTCTGTCTCTGTCTCTGTCTGCCTCTGTCTCTGTCTGTCTCTGTCTCTGTCTGTCTCTGTCTCTCTCTGGCCCTGTCTGTCTCTGTCTATCGCTGTCTTTGTCTCTGTCTCTGTCTGTATCTGTCTGTCTCTGTCTGTCTCTGTCTGTCTCTGTCTGTCTCTGTCTCTGTCTGTCTCTGTCTCTGTCTGTCTCTGTATGTCTCTGTCTCTGTCTGTCTCAGTCTCTGTCTGTCTTCGTCTCTGTCTGTCTCTGTCTCTGGCTGTCTCTGTCTGTCTCTGTCTCTGGCTGTCTCTGTCTGTCTCTGGCTGTCTCTGTCTCTGTCTGTCTCTGTCTCTGCCTGTCTGTGTCTCTGTCTGTCTCTGTCTCTGTCTGTCTCTGTCTGTTTCTGTCTCTGTCTGTCTCTGTCTCTGCCTGTCTGTGTCTCTCTCTGTCTTTGTCTCTGTCTCTGTCCGTCTCTGTTTCTGTATGTATCTGTCTCTGGCTGTCTCTGTCTCTGTCTCTGTCTCTGTCTCTGTCTCTGTCTCTGTCTCTGTCTCTGTCTCTGTCTCTGTCTCTGTCTCTGTCTCTGTCCGTCTCTGTCTCTGTCTGTCTCTATCTCTGTCTGTCTCTGTATCTGTCTCTGTCTCTGTCTCTGTCTCTGTCCGTCTCCGTCTGTCTCTGTCTCCGTCTCTGTCTCTGTGTATATCTCTGTCTCTCTCTGGCCCTGTCTGTCTCTGTCTCTCGCTGCCTTTGTCTCTGTCTCTGTCTCGGTCTCTGTCTCTGCCTCTGTCTCTGTCTCTGTCTCTGTCTCTGTCTCTGTCTCTGTCTCTGTCTCTGTCTCTGTCCCTGTCTCTGTCTCTGTCTCTGTCTCTGTCTCTGTCTCTGTCTCTGTCTCTGTCTCTGTCTCTGTCTCTGTCTCCGTCTCTGTCTCTGTCTCTGTCTCTGTCTCTGTCTCTGTCTCTGTCTCTGTCTCTGTCTCTGTCTCTGCCTCTGCCTCTGTCTCTGTCTCTGTCTCTGTCTGTCTTTGCCTGTTTCTGCCTCTGCCTGTCTCTGTCTCGGTCTGCCTCTGTCTCTGTCTGTCTCTGCCTCTGTCTCTGTCTCTGTCTCTGTCTGTCTCTGTCTCTGTCTGTCTCTGTCTCTGTCTGTCTCTGTCTCTCTCTGGCCCTGTCTATCTCTGTCTATCGCTGTCTTTGTCTCTGCCTCTGTCTGTATCTGTCTGTCTCTGTCTGTCTCTGTCTGTCTCTGTCTCTGTCTGTCTCTGTCTCTGTCTGTCTTCGTCTCTGTCTGTCTCTGTCTCTGGCTGTCTCTGTCTGTCTCTGGCTGTCTCTGTCTCTGTCTGTCTCTGTCTCTGCCTGTCTGTGTCTCTGTCTGTCTCTGTCTCTGTCTGTCTCTGTCTGTTTCTGTCTCTGTCTGTCTCTGTCTCTGCCTGTCTGTGTCTCTCTCTGTCTTTGTCTCTGTCTCTGTCCGTCTCTGTCTCTGGCTGTCTCTGTCTCTGGCTGTCTCTGTCTCTGTCTCTGTCTCTGTCTCTGTCTCTGTCTCTGTCTCTGTCTCTGTCCGTCTCTGTCTCTGTCTGTCTCTATCTCTGTCTGTCTCTGTATCTGTCTCTGTCTCTGTCCCTGTCTCTGTCCGTCTCCGTCTGTCTCTGTCGCCGTCTCTGTCTCTGTGTATATCTCTGTCTCTCTCTGGCCCTGTCTGTCTCTGTCTCTCGCTGCCTTTGTCTCTGTCTCTGTCTCAGTCTCTGTCTCTGCCTCAGTCTCTGTCTCTGTCTCTGTCTCTGTCTCTGTCTCTGTCTCTGTCTCTGTCTCTGTCCCTGTCTCTGTCTCTGTCTCTGTCTCTGTCTCTGTCTCTGTCTCTGTCTCTGTCTCTGTCTCTGTCTCTGTCTCTGTCTCTGTCTCTGTCTCTGTCTCTGTCTCTGTCTCTGTCTCTGTCTCTGTCTCTGTCTCTGTCTCTGCCTCTGTCTCTGTCTCTGTCTCTGTCTGTCTTTGTCTGTTTCTGCCTCTGCCTGTCTCTGTTTCGGTCTGCCTCTGTCTCTGTCTGTCTCTGTCTCTGTCTCTGTCTCTGTCTCTGTCTCTGTCTCTGTCTGTCTCTGTCTCTGTCTCTGTCTGTCTCTGTCTCTGTCTGTCTCTGTCTCTCTCTGGCCCTGTCTGTCTCTGTCTATCGCTGTCTTTGTCTCTGTCTCTGTCTGTATCTGTCTGTCTCTGTCTGTCTCTGTCTGTCTCTGTCTCTGTCTGTCTCTGTCTGTCTCTGTCTCTGTCTGTCTCTGTCTCTGTCTGTCTTCGTCTCTGTCTGTCTCTGTCTCTGGCTGTCTCTGTCTGTCTCTGTCTGCATCTGTCTCTGTCTCTGTCTCTGTCTCTGCCTGTCTGTGTCCCTGTCTGTCTCTGTCTCTGTCTGTCTCTGTCTGTCTCTGTCTCTGTCTGTCTCTGTCTCTGTCTGTCTTCGTCTCTGTCTGTCTCTGTCTCTGTCTCTGTCTCTGTCTCTGTCTCTGTCTCTGTCTCTGCCTCTGCCTCTGTCTCTGTCTCTGTCTCTGTCTGTCTCTGTCTGTTTCTGTCTCTGTCTGTCTCTGTCTCTGCCTGTCTGTGTCTCTCTCTGTCTTTGTCTCTGTCTCTGTCCGTCTCTGTTTCTGTATGTATCTGTCTCTGGCTGTCTCTGTCTCTGTCTCTGTCTCTGTCTCTGTCTCTGTCTCTGTCTCTGTCTCTGTCTCTGTCTCTGTCTCTGTCTCTGTCTCTGTCTCTGTCTCTGTCTCTGTCTCTGTCTCTGTCTCTGTCCGTCTCTGTCTCTGTCTGTCTCTATCTCTGTCTGTCTCTGTATCTGTCTCTGTCTCTGTCTCTGTCTCTGTCTCTGTCCGTCTCCGTCTGTCTCTGTCTCCGTCTCTGTCTCTGTGTATATCTCTGTCTCTCTCTGGCCCTGTCTGTCTCTGTCTCTCGCTGCCTTTGTCTCTGTCTCTGTCTCAGTCTCTGTCTCTGTCTCTGTCTCTGTCTCTGTCTCTGTCTCTGTCTCTGTCCCTGTCTCTGTCTCTGTCTCTGTCTCTGTCTCTGTCTCTGTCACTGTCTATGTCTCTGTCTCTGTCTCTGTCTCTGTCTCTGTCTCTGTCTCTGCCTCTGTCTCTGTCTCTGTCTCTGTCTCTGCCTCTGCCTCTGTCTCTGTCTCTGTCTCTGTCTCTGTCTCTGTCTCTGTCCGTCTCCGTCTGTCTCTGTCTCCGTCTCTGTCTCTGTGTATATCTCTGTCTCTCTCTGGCCCTGTCTGTCTCTGTCTCTCGCTGCCTTTGTCTCTGTCTCTGTCTCAGTCTCTGTCTCTGCCTCTGTCTCTGTCTCTGTCTCTGTCTCTGTCTCTGTCTCTGTCGCTGTCTCTGTCCCTGTCTCTGTCTCTGTCTCTGTCTCT
>NW_027473346.1:582500-585000 GCF_050947335.1 Megachile rotundata | reverse complement strand
GTCTCTGGCTGTCTCTGTCTCTGTCTGTCTCTGTCTCTGCCTGTCTGTGTCTCTGTCTGTCTCTGTCTCTGTCTGTCTCTGTCTGTTTCTGTCTCTGTCTGTCTCTGTCTCTGCCTGTCTGTGTCTCTCTCTGTCTTTGTCTCTGTCTCTGTCCGTCTCTGTTTCTGTATGTATCTGTCTCTGGCTGTCTCTGTCTCTGTCTCTGTCTCTGTCTCTGTCTCTGTCTCTGTCTCTGTCTCTGTCTCTGTCTCTGTCTCTGTCTCTGTCTCTGTCTCTGTCTCTGTCTCTGTCTCTGTCTCTGTCTCTGTCTCTGTCTCTGTCTCTGCCTCTGCCTCTGTCTCTGTCTCTGTCTCTGTCTGTCTTTGCCTGTTTCTGCCTCTGCCTGTCTCTGTCTCGGTCTGCCTCTGTCTCTGTCTGTCTCTGCCTCTGTCTCTGTCTCTGTCTCTGTCTGTCTCTGTCTCTGTCTGTCTCTGTCTCTCTCTGGCCCTGTCTATCTCTGTCTATCGCTGTCTTTGTCTCTGCCTCTGTCTGTATCTGTCTGTCTCTGTCTGTCTCTGTCTGTCTCTGTCTCTGTCTGTCTCTGTCTCTGTCTGTCTTCGTCTCTGTCTGTCTCTGTCTCTGGCTGTCTCTGTCTGTCTCTGGCTGTCTCTGTCTCTGTCTGTCTCTGTCTCTGCCTGTCTGTGTCTCTGTCTGTCTCTGTCTCTGTCTGTCTCTGTCTGTTTCTGTCTCTGTCTGTCTCTGTCTCTGCCTGTCTGTGTCTCTCTCTGTCTTTGTCTCTGTCTCTGTCCGTCTCTGTCTCTGGCTGTCTCTGTCTCTGGCTGTCTCTGTCTCTGTCTCTGTCTCTGTCTCTGTCTCTGTCTCTGTCTCTGTCTCTGTCTCTGTCCGTCTCTGTCTCTGTCTGTCTCTATCTCTGTCTGTCTCTGTATCTGTCTCTGTCTCTGTCTCTGTCTCTGTCCGTCTCCGTCTGTCTCTGTCGCCGTCTCTGTCTCTGTGTATATCTCTGTCTCTCTCTGGCCCTGTCTGTCTCTGTCTCTCGCTGCCTTTGTCTCTGTCTCTGTCTCAGTCTCTGTCTCTGCCTCAGTCTCTGTCTCTGTCTCTGTCTCTGTCTCTGTCCCTGTCTCTGTCTCTGTCTCTGTCTCTGTCTCTGTCTCTGTCACTGTCTATGTCTCTGTCTCTGTCTCTGTCTCTGTCTCTGTCTCTGTCTCTGCCTCTGTCTCTGTCTCTGTCTCTGTCTCAGTCTCTGCCTCTGCCTCTGTCTCTGTCTCTGTCTCTGTCTCTGTCTCTGTCTCTGTCTCTGTCCCTGTCTCTGTCTCTGTCTCTGTCTCTGTCTCTGTCTCTGTCTCTGTCTCTGTCTCTGTCTCTGTCTCTGTCTCTGTCTCTGTCTCTGTCTCTGTCTCTGTCTCTGTCTCTGTCTCTGTCTCTGTCTCTGTCTCTGTCTCTGTCTCTGTCTCTGTCTCTGTCTCTGTCTCTGTCTCTGTCTCTGTCTCTGTCTCTGTCCTTGTCTGTTTCTGCCTCTGCCTGTCTCTGTCTCGGTCTGCCTCTGTCTCTGTCTGTCTCTGTCTCTGTCTCTGTCTCTGTCTCTGTCTCTGTCTGTCTCTGCCTCTGTCTGTCTCTGTCTCTGTCTGTCTCTGTCTCTCTCTGGCCCTGTCTGTCTCTGTCTATCGCTGTCTTTGTCTCTGTCTCTGTCTGTATCTGTCTGTCTCTGTCTGCCTCTGTCTGTCTCTGTCTGTCTCTGTCTCTGTCTGTCTCTGTATGTCTCTGTCTCTGTCTGTCTCTGTCTCTGTCTGTCTTCGTCTCTGTCTGTCTCTGTCTCTGGCTGTCTCTGTCTGTCTCTGTCTCTGGCTGTCTCTGTCTGTCTCTGGCTGTCTCTGTCTCTGTCTGTCTCTGTCTCTGCCTGTCTGTGTCTCTGTCTGTCTCTGTCTCTGTCTGTCTCTGTCTGTTTCTGTCTCTGTCTGTCTCTGTCTCTGCCTGTCTGTGACTCTCTCTGTCTTTGTCTCTGTCTCTGTCCGTCTCTGTTTCTGTATGTATCTGTCTCTGGCTGTCTCTGTCTCTGTCTCTGTCTCTGTCTCTGTCTCTGTCTCTGTCTCTGTCTCTGTCTCTGTCTCTGTCCGTCTCTGTCTCTGTCTGTCTCTATCTCTGTCTGTCTCTGTATCTGTCTCTGTCTCTGTCTCTGTCTCTGTCCGTCTCCGTCTGTCTCTGTCTCCGTCTCTGTCTCTGTGTATATCTCTGTCTCTCTCTGGCCCTGTCTGTCTCTGTCTCTCGCTGCCTTTGTCTCTGTCTCTGTCTCGGTCTCTGTCTCTGCCTCTGTCTCTGTCTCGGTCTCTGTCTCTGCCTCTGTCTCTGTCTCTGTCTCTGTCTCTGTCCCTGTCTCTGTCTCTGTCTCTGTCTCTGTCTCTGTCTCTGTCTCTGTCTCTGTCTCTGTCTCTGTCTCTGTCTCTGTCTGTCTCTGTCTCTGTCTCTGTCTCTGTCTCTGTCTCTGTCTCTGTCTCTGTCTCTGTCT
>NW_027473346.1:570000-572500 GCF_050947335.1 Megachile rotundata | reverse complement strand
CTCTGTCTCTGTCTCTGTCTCTGCCTCTGCCTCTGCCTCTGTCTCTGTCTCTGTCTCTGTCTGTCTTTGTCTGTTTCTGCCTCTGCCTGTCTCTGTCTCGGTCTGCCTCTGTCTCTGTCTGTCTCTGTCTCTGTCTCTGTCTCTGTCTCTGTCTCTGTCTCTGTCTCTGTCTCTGTCTCTGTCTCTGTCTCTGTCTCTGTCTCTGTCTCTGTCTCTGTCTCTGTCTCTGTCTCTGTCTCTGTCTCTGTCTTTGTCTGTTTCTGCCTCTGCCTGTCTCTGTCTCAGTCTGCCTCTGTCTCTGTCTGTCTCTGTCTCTGTCTCTGTCTCTGTCTCTGTCTCTGTCTGTCTCTGTCTCTGTCTGTCTCTGTCTCTGTCTGTCTCTGTCTCTCTCTGGCCCTGTCTGTCTCCGTCTATCGCTGTCTTTGTCTCTGTCTCTGTCTGTATCTGTCTGTCTCTGTCTGTCTCTGTCTGTCTCTGTCTGTCTCTGTCTCTGTCTGTCTCTGTCTGTCTCTGTCTCTGTCTGTCTTCGTCTCTGTCTGTCTCTGTCTCTGGCTGTCTCTGTCTGTCTCTGGCTGTCTCTGTCTCTGTCTGTCTCTGTCTCTGCCTGTCTGTGTCTCTGTCTGCCTCTGTCTCTGTCTGTCTCTATCTCTGTCTGTCTCTGTATCTGTCTCTGTCTCTGTCTCTGTCTCTGTCCGTCTCCGTCTGTCTCTGTCTCCGTCTCTGTCTCTGTGTATATCTCTGTCTCTCTCTGGCCCTGTCTGTCTCTGTCTCTCGCTGCCTTTGTCTCTGTCTCTGTCTCTGTCTCTGTCTCTGTCTCTGTCTCTGTCTCTGTCTCTGTCTCTGTCTCTGTCTCTGTCTCTGTCTCTGTCTCTGTCTCTGTCTCTGTCTCTGTCTCTGTCTCTGTCTCTGTCTCTGTCTCTGTCTCTGTCTCTGTCTCTGTCTCTGTCTCTGTCTCTGTCTCTGTCTCTGTCTCTGTCTCTGTCTCTGTCTCTGTCTCTGTCTCTGTCTCTGTCTCTGCCTCTGCCTCTGTCTCTGTCTCTGTCTCTGTCTCTGTCTGTCTTTGTCTGTTTCTGCCTCTGCCTGTCTCTGTCTCGGTCTGCCTCTGTCTCTGTCTGTCTCTGTCTCTGTCTCTGTCTCTGTCTCTGTCTGTCTCTGTCTCTGTCTGTCTCTGTCTGTCTCTGTCTCTGTCTGTCTTCGTCTCTGTCTGTCTCTGTCTCTGGCTGTCTCTGTCTGTCTCTGGCTGTCTCTGTCTCTGTCTGTCTCTGTCTCTGCCTGTCTGTGTCTCTGTCTGCCTCTGTCTCTGTCTGTCTCTATCTCTGTCTGTCTCTGTATCTGTCTCTGTCTCTGTCTCTGTCTCTGTCCGTCTCCGTCTGTCTCTGTCTCCGTCTCTGTCTCTGTGTATATCTCTGTCTCTCTCTGGCCCTGTCTGTCTCTGTCTCTCGCTGCCTTTGTCTCTGTCTCTGTCTCTGCCTCTGCCTCTGTCTCTGTCTCTGTCTCTGTCTCTGTCTGTCTTTGTCTGTTTCTGCCTCTGCCTGTCTCTGTCTCGGTCTGCCTCTGTCTCTGTCTGTCTCTGTCTCTGTCTCTGTCTCTGTCTCTGTCTGTCTCTGTCTCTGTCTGTCTCTGTCTCTCTCTGGCCCTGTCTATCTCTGTCTATCGCTGTCTTTGTCTCTGTCTCTGTCTGTATCTGTCTGTCTCTGTCTGTCTCTGTCTGTCTCTGTCTCTGTCTGTCTCTGTCTGTCTCTGTCTCTGTCTGTCTCTGTCTCTGTCTGTCTTCGTCTCTGTCTGTCTCTGTCTCTGGCTGTCTCTGTCTGTCTCTGTCTGCATCTGTCTCTGTCTGTCTCTGTCTCTGCCTGTCTGTGTCCCTGTCTGTCTCTGTCTCTGTCTGTCTCTGTCTGTTTCTGTCTCTGTCTGTCTCTGTCTCTGCCTGTCTGTGTCTCTCTCTGTCTTTGTCTCTGTCTCTGTCCGTCTCTGTTTCTGTATGTATCTGTCTCTGGCTGTCTCTGTCTCTGTCTCTGTCTCTGTCTCTGTCTCTGTCTCTGTCTCTGTCTCTGTCTCTGTCTCTGTCTCTGTCTCTGTCTCTGTCTCTGTCTCTGTCTCTGTCTCTGTCTCTGTCTCGGTCTCTGTCTCTGTCTCTGTCTCTGTCTCTGTCTCTGTCTCTGTCCGTCTCTGTCTCTGTCTGTCTCTATCTCTGTCTGTCTCTATCTCTGTCTGTCTCTGTATCTGTCTCTGTCTATGTCTCTGTCTCTGTCCGTCTCCGTCTGTCTCTGTCTCCGTCTCTGTCTCTGTGTATATCTCTGTCTCTCTCGCCCTGTCTGTCTCTGTCTCTCGCTGCCTTTGTCTCTGTCTCTGTCTCGGTCTCTGTCTCTGCCTCTGTCTCTGTCTCTGTCTCTGTCTCTGTCTCTGTCTCTGTCTCTGTCTCGGTCTCTGTCTCTGCCTCTGTCTCTGTCTCTGTCTCTGTCTCTGTCTCTGTCTCTGTCTCTGTCTCGGTCTCTGTCTCTGC
>NW_027473346.1:557500-565000 GCF_050947335.1 Megachile rotundata | reverse complement strand
CTCTGTCTCTGTCTCTGCCTCTGTCTCTGTCTCTGTCTCTGTCTCTGTCTCTGTCTCTGTCTCTGTCTCTGTCTCTGTCTCTGTCTCTGTCTCTGTCTCTGTCTCTGTCTCTGTCTCTGTCTCTGTCTCTGTCTCTGTCTCTGTCTCTGTCTCTGTCTCTGTCTCTGTCTCTGTCTCTGTCTCTGTCTCTGTCTCTGTCTCTGTCTCTGTCTCTGTCTCTGTCTCTGTCTCTGTCTCTGTCTCTGTCTCTGTCTCTGTCTCTGTCTCTGTCTCTGTCTCTGTCTCTGTCTCTGTCTCTGTCTCTGTCTCTGTCTCTGTCTCTGTCCTTGTCTGTTTCTGCCTCTGCCTGTCTCTGTCTCGGTCTGCCTCTGTCTCTGTCTGTCTCTGTCTCTGTCCCTGTCTCTGTCTCTGTCTGTCTCTGTCTCTGCCTGTCTCTGTCTCTGTCTGTCTCTGTCTCTCTCTGGCCCTGTCTAGCTCTGTCTATCGCTGTCTTTGTCTCTGTCTCTGTCTGTATCTGTCTGTCTCTGTCTGTCTCTGTCTGTCTCTGTCTCTGTCTGTCTCTGTATGTCTCTGTCTCTGTCTGTCTCTGTCTCTGTCTGTCTTCGTCTCTGTCTGTCTCTGTCTCTGGCTGTCTTCGTCTCTGTCTGTCTCTGTCTCTGGCTGTCTCTGTCTGTCTCTGTCTCTGGCTGTCTCTGTCTGTCTCTGTCTCTGGCTGTCTCTGGCTGTCTCTGTCTGTCTCTGGCTGTCTCTGTCTCTGTCTGTCTCTGTCTCTGGCTGTCTCTGTCTGTCTCTGTCTCTGGCTGTCTCTGGCTGTCTCTGTCTGTCTCTGGCTGTCTCTGTCTCTGTCTGTCTCTGTCTCTGCCTGTCTGTGTCTCTGTCTGTCTCTGTCTCTGTCTGTCTCTGTCTGTTTCTGTCTCTGTCTGTCTCTGTCTCTGCCTGTCTGTGTCTCTCTCTGTCTTTGTCTCTGTCTCTGTCCGTCTCTGTTTCTGTATGTATCTGTCTCTGGCTGTCTCTGTCTCTGTCTCTGTCTCTGTCTCTGTCTCTGTCTCTGTCTCTGTCTCTGTCCGTCTCTGTCTCTGTCTGTCTCTATCTCTGTCTGTCTCTGTATCTGTCTCTGTCTCTGTCTCTGTCTCTGTCTCTGTCTCTGTCCGTCTCCGTCTGTCTCTGTCTCCGTCTCTGTCTCTGTGTATATCTCTGTCTCTCTCTGGCCCTGTCTGTCTCTGTCTCTCGCTGCCTTTGTCTCTGTCTCTGTCTCGGTCTCTGTCTCTGCCTCTGTCTCTGTCTCTGTCTCTGTCTCTGTCTCTGTCTCTGTCTCTGTCTCTGTCCCTGTCTCTGTCTCTGTCTCTGTCTCTGTCTCTGTCTCTGTCTCTGTCTCTGTCTCTGTCTCTGTCTCTGTCTCTGTCTCTGTCTCTGTCTCTGTCTCTGTCTCTGTCTCTGTCTCTGTCTCTGTCTCTGTCCGTCTCTGTCTCTGTCTGTCTCTATCTCTGTCTGTCCCTGTATCTGTCTCTGTCTATGTCTCTGTCTCTGTCTCTGTCTCTGTCTCTGTCTCTGTCTCTGTCTCTGTCTCTGTCTCTGTCTCTGTCTCTGTCTCTGTCTCTGTCTCTGTCTCTGTCTCTGTCTCTGTCTCTGTCTCTGTCTCTGTCTCTGTCTCAGTCTCTGTCTCTGTCTCTGTCTCTGTCTCTGTCTCTGTCTCTGTCTCTGTCTCTGTCTCTGTCTCTGTGTCTGTCTGTCTCTGTCTCTGTCTGTCTCTGTCTCTCTCTGGCCCTGTCTGTCTCTGTCTATCGCTGTCTTTGTCTCTGTCTCTGTCTGTCTCTGTCTGCATCTGTCTCTGTCTGTCTCTGTCTCTGCCTGTCTGTGTCTCTGTCTGTCTCTGTCTCCGCCTGTCTCTGTCTCTCTCTGTCTCCGTCTCTGTCTGTCTCTGTCTCTGTCTCTGTCTCTGTCTCTGCCTCTGTCTCTGTCTCTGTCTCTGTCTGTCTTTGTCTGTTTCTGCCTCTGCCTGTCTCTGTCTCGGTCTGCCTCTGTCTCTGTCTGTCTCTGTCTCTGTCTCTGTCTCTGTCTCTGTCTGTCTCTGTCTCTGTCTGTCTCTGTCTCTGTCTGTCTCTGTCTCTGTCTGTCTCTGTCTCTGTCTGTCTCTGTCTCTGTCTGTCTCTGTCTCTCTCTGGCCCTGTCTGTCTCTGTCTATCGCTGTCTTTGTCTCTGTCTCTGTCTGTATCTGTCTGTCTCTGTCTGTCTCTGGCTGTCTCTGTCTCTGTCTCTGTCTCTGTCTCTGTCTCTGTCTCTGTCTCTGTCTCTGTCTCTGTCTCTGTCTCTGTCTCTGTCTCTGTCTCTGTCTCTGTCTCTGTCTCTGTCTCTGTCCGTCTCTGTCTCTGTCTGTCTCTATCTCTGTCTGTCTCTGTATCTGTCTCTGTCTCTGTCTCTGTCTCTGTCTCTGTCCGTCTCCGTCTGTCTCTGTCTCCGTCTCTGTCTCTGTGTATATCTCTGTCTCTCTCTGGCCCTGTCTGTCTCTGTCTCTCGCTGCCTTTGTCTCTGTCTCTGTCTCAGTCTCTGTCTCTGCCTCTGTCTCTGTCTCTGTCTCTGTCTCTGTCTCTGTCTCTGTCTCTGTCTCTGTCCCTGTCTCTGTCTCTGTCTCTGTCTCTGTCTCTGTCACTGTTTCTGTCTCTGTCTCTGTCTCTGTCTCTGTCTCTGTCTCTGTCTCTGCCTCTGCCTCTGTCTCTGTCTCTGTCTCTGTCTCTGTCTCTGTCTCTGTCTCTGTCTCTGTCTCTGTCTCTGTCTCTGTCTCCGTCTCTGTCCTTGTCTGTTTCTGCCTCTGCCTGTCTCTGTCTCGGTCTGCCTCTGTCTCTGTCTGTCTCTGTCTCTGTCTCTGTCTCTGTCTGTCTCTGTCTCTGTCTCTGTCTCTGTCTCTGTCTCTGTCTCTGTCTCTGTCTCTGTCTCTGTCTCTGTCTCTGTCTCTGTCTCTGTCTCTGTCTCTGTCTCTGTCTCTGTCTCTGTCTCTGTCTCTGTCTCTGTCTCTGTCTCTGTCTTTGTCTGTTTCTGCCTCTGCCTGTCTCTGTCTCGGTCTGCCTCTGTCTCTGTCTGTCTCTGTCTCTGTCTCTGTCTCTGTCTCTGTCTCTGTCTGTCTCTGTCTCTGTCTGTCTCTGTCTCTGTCTCTGTCTCTGTCTCTGTCTCTGTCTCTGTCTCTGTCTCTGTCTCTGTCTCTGTCTCTGTCTCTGTCTCCGTCTCTGTCCTTGTCTGTTTCTGCCTCTGCCTGTCTCTGTCACGGTCTGCCTCTGTCTCTGTCTGTCTCTGTCTCTGTCTCTGTCTCTGTCTCTGCCTCTGTCTCTGTCTCTGTCTCTGTCTCTGTCTGTCTTTGTCTGTTTCTGCCTCTGCCTGTCTCTGTCTCGGTCTGCCTCTGTCTCTGTCTGTCTCTGTCTCTGTCTCTGTCTCTGTCTGTCTCTGTCTCTGTCTGTCTCTGTCTCTGTCTGTCTCTGTCTCTGTCTGTCTCTGTCTCTCTCTGGCCCTGTCTGTCTCTGTCTATCGCTGTCTTTGTCTCTGTCTCTGTCTGTATCTGTCTGTCTCTGTCTGTCTCTGGCTGTCTCTGTCTCTGTCTCTGTCTCTGTCTCTGTCTCTGTCTCTGTCTCTGTCTCTGTCTCTGTCTCTGTCTCTGTCTCTGTCTCTGTCTCTGTCTCTGTCTCTGTCTCTGTCTCTGTCCGTCTCTGTCTCTGTCTGTCTCTATCTCTGTCTGTCTCTGTATCTGTCTCTGTCTCTGTCTCTGTCTCTGTCTCTGTCCGTCTCCGTCTGTCTCTGTCTCCGTCTCTGTCTCTGTGTATATCTCTGTCTCTCTCTGGCCCTGTCTGTCTCTGTCTCTCGCTGCCTTTGTCTCTGTCTCTGTCTCAGTCTCTGTCTCTGCCTCTGTCTCTGTCTCTGTCTCTGTCTCTGTCTCTGTCTCTGTCTCTGTCTCTGTCTCTGTCTCTGTCTCTGTCTCTGTCCCTGTCTCTGTCTTTGTCTCTGTCTCTGTCTCTGTCACTGTTTCTGTCTCTGTCTCTGTCTCTGTCTCTGTCTCTGTCTCTGTCTCTGCCTCTGCCTCTGTCTCTGTCTCTGTCTCTGTCTCTGTCTCTGTCTCTGTCTCTGTCTCTGTCTCTGTCTCTGTCTCTGTCTCTGTCTCTGTCTCTGTCTTTGTCTCTGTCTCTGTCTCTGTCCGTCTCTGTCTCTGTCTGTCTCTATCTCTGTCTGTCTCTGTATCTGCCTCTGTCTATGTCTCTGTCTCTGTCCGTCTCCGTCTGTCTCTGTCTCCGTCTCTGTCTCTGTGTATATCTCTGTCTCTCTCTGGCCCTGTCTGTCTCTGTCTCTCGCTGCCTTTGTCTCTGTCTCTGTCTCAGTCTCTGTCTCTGCCTCTGTCTCTGTCTCTGTCTCTGTCTCTGTCTCTGTCTCTGTCTCTGTCTCTCTCTCTGTCTCTGTCTCTGTCTCTGTCTCTGTCTCTGTCTCTGTCTCTGTCTCTGTCTCTGTCTCTGTCTCTGTCTCTGTCTCTGTCTCTGTCTCTGTCTCTGTCTCTGTCTCTGTCTCTGTCTCTGTCTCTGTCTCTGTCTCTGTCCTTGTCTGTTTCTGCCTCTGCCTGTCTCTGTCTCGGTCTGCCTCTGTCTCTGTCTGTCTCTGTCTCTGTCTCTGTCTCTGTCTCTGTCTCTGTCTGTCTCTGTCTCTGTCTGTCTCTGTCTCTGTCTGTCTCTGTCTCTCTCTGGCCCTGTCTGTCTCTGTCTATCGCTGTCTTTGTCTCTGTCTCTGTCTGTATCTGTCTGTCTCTGTCTGTCTCTGTCTGTCTCTGTCTGTCTCTGTCTCTGTCTGTCTCTGTCTCTGTCTGTCTCTGTATGTCTCTGTCTCTGTCTGTCTCTGTCTCTGTCTGTCTTCGTCTCTGTCTGTCTCTGTCTCTGGCTGTCTCTGTCTGTCTCTGTCTCTGGCTGTCTCTGTCTGTCTCTGGCTGTCTCTGTCTCTGTCTGTCTCTGTCTCTGCCTGTCTGTGTCTCTGTCTGTCTCTGTCTCTGTCTGTCTCTGTCTGTTTCTGTCTCTGTCTGTCTCTGTCTCTGCCTGTCTGTGTCTCTCTCTGTCTGTGTCTCTGTCTCTGTCCGTCTCTGTTTCTGTATGTATCTGTCTCTGGCTGTCTCTGTCTCTGTCTCTGTCTCTGTCTCTGTCTCTGTCTCTGTCTCTGTCTCTGTCTCTGTCTCTGTCTCTGTCTCTGTCTCTGTCCGTCTCTGTCTCTGTCTGTCTCTATCTCTGTCTGTCTCTGTATCTGTCTCTGTCTCTGTCTCTGTCTCTGTCCGTCTCCGTCTGTCTCTGTCTCCGTCTCTGTCTCTGTGTATATCTCTGTCTCTCTCTGGCCCTGTCTGTCTCTGTCTCTCGCTGCCTTTGTCTCTGTCTCTGTCTCGGTCTCTGTCTCTGCCTCTGTCTCTGTCTCTGTCTCTGTCTCTGTCTCTGTCTCTGTCTCTGTCTCTGTCTCTGTCTCTGTCCCTGTCTCTGTCTCTGTCTCTGTCTCTGTCTCTGTCTCTGTCTCTGTCTCTGTCTCTGTCTCTGTCTCTGTCTCTGTCTCTGTCTCTGTCTCTGTCTCTGTCTCTGTCTCTGTCTCTGTCTCTGTCTCTGTCTCTGTCTCTGTCTCTGTCTGTGTCTCTGCCTCTGCCTCTGTCTCTGTCTCTGTCTCTGTCTGTCTTTGCCTGTTTCTGCCTCTGCCTGTCTCTGTCTCGGTCTGCCTCTGTCTCTGTCTGTCTCTGCCTCTGTCTCTGTCTCTGTCTCTGTCTCTGTCTGTCTCTGTCTCTGTCTGTCTCTGTCTCTGTCTGTCTCTGTCTCTGTCTGTCTCTGTCTCTCTCTGGCCCTGTCTATCTCTGTCTATCGCTGTCTTTGTCTCTGTCTCTGTCTGTATCTGTCTGTCTCTCTCTGTCTCTGTCTGTCTCTGTCTCTGTCTGTCTCTGTCTGTCTTCGTCTCTGTCTGTCTCTGTCTCTGGCTGTCTCTGTCTGTCTCTGGCTGTCTCTGTCTCTGTCTGTCTCTGTCTCTGCCTGTCTGTGTCTCTGTCTGTCTCTGTCTCTGTCTGTCTCTGTCTGTTTCTGTCTCTGTCTGTCTCTGTCTCTGCCTGTCTGTGTCTCTCTCTGTCTTTGTCTCTGTCTCTGTCCGTCTCTGTTTCTGTATGTATCTGTCTCTGGCTGTCTCTGTCTCTGTCTCTGTCTCTGTCCCTGTCTCTGTCTCTGTCTCTGTCCGTCTCTGTCTCTGTCTGTCTCTATCTCTGTCTGTCTCTGTATCTGTCTCTGTCTCTGTCTCTGTCTCTGTCCGTCTCCGTCTGTCTCTGTCGCCGTCTCTGTCTCTGTGTATATCTCTGTCTCTCTCTGGCCCTGTCTGTCTCTGTCTCTCGGTGCCTTTGTCTCTGTCTCTGTCTCAGTCTCTGTCTCTGCCTCAGTCTCTGTCTCTGTCTCTGTCTCTGTCTCTGTCTCTGTCTCTGTCTCTGTCCCTGTCTCTGTCTCTGTCTCTGTCTCTGTCTCTGTCTCTGTCTCTGTCTCTGTCTCTGTCTCTGTCTCTGTCTCTGTCTCTGTCTCTGTCTCTGTCTCTGTCTCTGTCTCTGTCTCTGTCTCTGTCTCTGTCTCTGTCTCTGTCTCTGTCTCTGTCTCTGTCTCTGTCTCTGTCTCTGTCTCTGTCTCTGTCTCTGTCTCTGTCTCTGTCTCTGCCTCTGTCTCTGTCTCTGTCTCTGTCTGTCTTTGTCTGTTTCTGCCTCTGCCTGTCTCTGTCTCGGTCTGCCTCTGTCTCTGTCTGTCTCTGTCTCTGTCTCTGTCTCTGTCTGTCTCTGTCTCTGTCTGTCTCTGTCTCTGTCTGTCTCTGTCTCTGTCTGTCTCTGTCTCTGTCTGTCTCTGTCTCTGTCTGTCTCTGTCTCTCTCTGGCCCTGTCTGTCTCTGTCTATCGCTGTCTTTGTCTCTGTCTCTGTCTGTATCTGTCTGTCTCTGTCTGTCTCTGTCTGTCTCTGTCTGTCTCTGTCTGTCTCTGTCTCTGTCTGTCTCTGTCTCTGTCTGTCTTCGTCTCTGTCTGTCTCTGTCTCTGGCTGTCTCTGTCTGTCTCTGTCTGCATCTGTCTCTGTCTCTGTCTCTGTCTCTGCCTGTCTGTGTCCCTGTCAGTCTCTGTCTCTGTCTGTCTCTGTCTGTCTCTGTCTGTCTCTGTCTCTGTCTGTCTCTGTCTCTGTCTGTCTTCGTCTCTGTCTGTCTCTGTCTCTGTCTCTGTCTCTGTCTCTGTCTCTGTCTCTGTCTCTGTCTCTGCCTCTGCCTCTGTCTCTGTCTCTGTCTCTGTCTGTCTCTGTCTGTTTCTGTCTCTGTCTGTCTCTGTCTCTGCCTGTCTGTGTCTCTCTCTGTCTTTGTCTCTGTCTCTGTCCGTCTCTGTTTCTGTATGTATCTGTCTCTGGCTGTCTCTGTCTCTGTCTCTGTCTCTGTCTCTGTCTCTGTCTCTGTCTCTGTCTCTGTCTCTGTCTCTGTCTCTGTCTCTGTCTCTGTCTCTGTCTCTGTCTCT
>NW_027473346.1:545000-550000 GCF_050947335.1 Megachile rotundata | reverse complement strand
CTCTGTCTCTGTCCGTCTCTGTTTCTGTATGTATCTGTCTCTGGCTGCCTCTGTCTCTGTCTCTGTCTCTGTCTCTGTCTCTGCCCGTCTCTGTCTCTGTCTGTCTCTATCTCTGTCTGTCTCTGTATCTGTCTCTGTCTCTGTCTCTGTCTCTGTCCGTCTCCGTCTGTCTCTGTCTCCGTCTCTGTCTCTGTGTATATCTCTGTCTCTCTCTGGCCCTGTCTGTCTCTGTCTCTCGCTGCCTTTGTCTCTGTCTCTGTCTCGGTCTCTGTCTCTGCCTCTGTCTCTGTATCTGTATCTATCTCTGTCTCTGTCTCTGTCTCTGTCTCTGTCCCTGTCTCTGTCTCTGTCTCTGTCTCTGTCTCTGTCTCTGTCTCTGTCTCTGTCTCTGTCTCTGTCTCTGTCTCTGTCTCTGTCTCTGTCTCTGTCTCTGTCTCTGTCTCTGTCTCTGTCTCTGTCTCTGTCTCTGTCTCTGTCTCTGTCTCTGTCTCTGTCTCTGTCTCTGTCTCTGCCTCTGCCTCTGCCTCTGCCTCTGTCTCTGTCTCTGTCTCTGTCTCTGTCTCTGTCTCTGTCTCTGTCTCTGTCTCTGTCTCTGTCTCTGTCTCTGTCTCTGTCTCTGTCTCTGTCTCTGTCTCTGTCTCTGTCTCTGTCTCTGTCTCTGTCTCTGTCTCTGTCTCTGTCTCTGTCTCTGTCTCTGTCTCTGTCTCTGTCTCTGTCTCTGTCTCTGTCTCTGTCTCTGTCTCTGTCTCTGTCTCTGTCTCTGTCTCTGTCTCTGTCTCTGTCTCTGTCTCTGTCTCTGTCTCTGTCTCTGTCTCTGTCTCTGTCTCTGTCTCTGTCTCTGTCTCTGTCTCTGTCTCTGTCTCTGTCTCTGTCTCTGTCCTTGTCTGTTTCTGCCTCTGCCTGTCTCTGTCTCGGTCTGCCTCTGTCTCTGTCTGTCTCTGTCTCTGTCCGTCTCTGTTTCTGTATGTATCTGTCTCTGGCTGTCTCTGTCTCTGTCTCTGTCTCTGTCTCTGTCTCTGTCTCTGTCTCTGTCTCTGTCCGTCTCTGTCTCTGTCTGTCTCTATCTCTGTCTGTCTCTGTATCTGTCTCTGTCTCTGTCTCTGTCTCTGTCCGTCTCCGTCTGTCTCTGTCTCCGTCTCTGTCTCTGTGTATATCTCTGTCTCTCTCTGGCCCTGTCTGTCTCTGTCTCTCGCTGCCTTTGTCTCTGTCTCTGTCTCGGTCTCTGTCTCTGCCTCTGTCTCTGTCTCTGTCTCTGTCTCTGTCTCTGTCTCTGTCTCTGTCTCTGTCTCTGTCTCTGTCTCTGTCTCTGTCTCTGTCTCTGTCTCTGTCTCTGTCTCTGTCCCTGTCTCTGTCTCTGTCTCTGTCTCTGTCTCTGTCTCTGTCTCTGTCTCTGTCTCTGTCTCTGTCTCTGTCTCTGTCTCTGTCTCTGTCTCTGTCTCTGTCTCTGTCTCTGTCTCCGTCTCTGTCTCTGTCTCTGTCTCTGTCTCTGTCTCTGCGTCTGCCTCTGTCTCTGTCTCTGTCTCTGTCTGTCTTTGTCTGTTTCTGCCTCTGCCTGTCTCTGTCTCGGTCTGCCTCTGTCTCTGTCTGTCTCTGTCTCTGTCTCTGTCTCTGTCTCTGTCTGTCTCTGTCTCTGTCTGTCTCTGTCTCTGTCTGTCTCTGTCTCTCTCTGGCCCTGTCTGTCTCTGTCTATCGCTGTCTTTGTCTCTGTCTCTGTCTGTATCTGTCTGTCTCTGTCTGTCTCTGTCTGTCTCTGTCTCTGTCTGTCTCTGTCTGTCTCTGTCTCTGTCTGTCTCTGTCTCTGCCTGTCTGTGTCCCTGTCTGTCTCTGTCTCTGTCTGTCTCTGTCTGTTTCTGTCTCTGTCTGTCTCTGTCGCTGCCTGTCTGTGTCTCTCTCTGTCTTTGTCTCTGTCTCTGTCCGTCTCTGTTTCTGTATGTATCTGTCTCTGGCTGTCTCTGTCTCTGTCTCTGTCTCTGTCTCTGTCTCTGTCTCTGTCTCTGTCTCTGTCTCTGTCTCTGTCTCTGTCTCTGTCTCTGTCTCTGTCTCTGTCCGTCTCTGTCTCTGTCTGTCTCTATCTCTGTCTGTCTCTGTATCTGTCTCTGTCTATGTCTCTGTCTCTGTCTCTGTCTCTGTCTCTGTCTCTGTCTCTGTCTCTGTCTCTGTCTCTGTCTCTGTCTCTGTCTCTGTCTTTGTCTCTGTCTCTGTCTCTGTCTCTGTCTCTGTCTCTGTCTCTGTCTCTGTCTCTGTCTCTGTCTCTGTCTCAGTCTCTGTCTCTGTCTCTGTCTCTGTCTCTGTCTCTGTCTCTGTCTCTGTCTCTGTCTCTGTCTCTGTCTCTGTCTCTGTCTCTGTGTCTGTCTGTCTCTGTCTCTGTCTGTCTCTGTCTCTCTCTGGCCCTGTCTGTCTCTGTCTATCGCTGTCTTTGTCTCTGTCTCTGTCTGTCTCTGTCTGCATCTGTCTCTGTCTGTCTCTGTCTCTGCCTGTCTGTGTCTCTGTCTGTCTCTGCCTCTGTCTGTCTCTGTCTGTTTCTGTCTCCGCCTGTCTCTGTCTCTCTCTGTCTCCGTCTCTGTCTGTCTCTGTCTCTGTCTCTGTCTCTGTCTCTGTCTCTGTCTCTGTCTCTGTCTCTGTCCGTCTCTGTCTCTGTCTGTCTCTATCTCTGTCTGTCTCTGTATCTGTCTCTGTCTATGTCTCTGTCTCTGTCTCTGTCTCTGTCTCTGTCTCTGTCTCTGTCTCTGTCTCTGTCTTTGTCTCTGTCTCTGTCTCTGTCTCTGTCTCTGTCTCTGTCTCTGTCTCTGTCTCTGTCTCTGTCTCTGTCTCAGTCTCTGTCTCTGTCTCTGTCTCTGTCTCTGTCTCTGTCTCTGTCTCTGTCTCTGTCTCTGTCTCTGTCTCTGTGTCTGTCTGTCTCTGTCTCTGTCTGTCTCTGTCTCTCTCTGGCCCTGTCTGTCTCTGTCTATCGCTGTCTTTGTCTCTGTCTCTGTCTGTCTCTGTCTGCATCTGTCTCTGTCTGTCTCTGTCTCTGCCTGTCTGTGTCTCTGTCTGTCTCTGCCTCTGTCTGTCTCTGTCTGTTTCTGTCTCCGCCTGTCTCTGTCTCTCTCTGTCTCCGTCTCTGTCTGTCTCTGTCTCTGTCTCTGTCTCTGTCTCTGTCTCTGTCTCTGTCTCTGTCTCTGTCTCTGTCTCTGTCTCTGTCTCTGTCTCTGTCTCTGTCTCTGTCTGTCTCTGTCTGTTTCTGTCTCTGCCTATCTCTGTCTCGGTCTGTCTCTGTCTCTGTCTGTCTCTGTCTCTGTCTGTCTCTGTCTCTGTCTGTCTCTGTCTCTGTCTGTCTCTGTGTCTGTCTGTCTCTGTCTCTGTCTGTCTCTGTCTCTCTCTGGCCCTGTCTGTCTCTGTCTATCGCTGTCTTTGTCTCTGTCTGTCTCTGTCTCTGCCTGTCTGTGTCTCTGTCTGTCTCTGTCTCTGTCTGTCTCTGTTTGTCTCTGTCTCTGTCTTCCTCTGTCTCTGTCTGTCTCTGTCTGTCTCTGTCTGCATCTGTCTCTGTCTATCTCTGTCTCTGCATGTCTGTGTCTCTGTCTGTCTCTGTCTCTGTCTGTCTCTGTATGTTTCTGTCTCTGCCTCTCTCTGTCTCGGTCTGTCTCTGTCTCTGTCTTTGTCTGTCCCTGTCTCTCTCTGTCTCCGTCTCTGTTTGTCTCTGTCTGTCTCTGTCTCTGCCTGTCTCTGTCTCTGTCTCTGCCTCTGTCTCTGTCTCTGTCTCTGTCTCTGTCCCTGTCTCTGTCTCTGTCTGTTTCTGTCTCTGCCTGTATCTGTCTCGGTCTGTCTCTGTCTGTCTCTGTCTCTGCCTGTCTCTGTCTCTGTCTGTCTCTGTCTCTCTCTGGCCCTGTCTGTCTCTGTCTCTGTCTCTGTCTGTCTCTGTCTCTGCCTGTCTCTGTCTCTGTCTGTCTCTGTCTCTCTCTGGCCCTGTCTGTCTCTGTCTATCGCTGTCTTTGTCTCTGTCTCTGTCTGTATCTGTCTGTCTCTGTCTGTCTCTGTCTCTGTCTGTCCCTGTCTGTCTCTGTCTCTGTCTGCCTTCGTCTCTGTCTCCCTCTGTCTCTGTCTGTCTCTGTCTGTCTCTGTCTGCATCTGTCTCTGTCTGTCTCTGTCTCTGCCTGTCTGTGTCTCTGTCTGTCTCTGCCTCTGTCTGTCTCTGTCTGTTTCTGTCTCCGCCTGTCTCTGTCTCTCTCTGTCTCCGTCTCTGTCTGTCTCTGTCTGTCTCTATCTCTGTCTGTCTCTGTATCTGTCTCTGTCTCTGTCTCTGTCTCTGTCTGTCTCTGTCTGCCTCTGTCGCTGTCTGTCTCTGTCTCTGTCTCTCTCTCTGTCTCCGTCTCTGTCTCTGTCTCTGTCTCTGTCTCTGTTTCTGTCTCTGTCTCTGTCTCTGTCACTGTCTCTGTCTCTGTCTCTTTCTCTGTCTCTGTCTCTGTCTCTGTCTCTGTCTCTGTCTCTGTCTCTGTCTCTGTCTCTGTCTCTGTCTCTGTCTCTGTCTCTGTCTCTGTCTCTGTCTCTGTCTCTGTCTCTGTCTGTCTCTGTCTGTTTCTCTCTCTGCCTGTCTCCGTCTCGGTCTGTCTCTGTCTCTGTCTGTCTCTGCCTCTGTCTGTCTCTGTCTCTCTCTGGCCCTGTCTGTCTCTGTCTGTCTCTGTCTGCATCTGTCTCTGTCTATCTCTGTCTCTGTCTATCTCTGTCTCTGCCTGTCTGTGTCTCTCTCTGTCTCTGTCTCTGTCTGTCTCTGTCTGTCTCTGTCTGCATCTGTCTCTGTCTATCTCTGCCTCTGCATGTCTGTGTCTCTGTCTGTCTCTGTCTCTGTCTGTCTCTGTATGTCTCTGTCTCTGCCTGTCTCTGTCTCTGTCTTTGTCTGTCTCTGTCTCTGTCTGTCTTCGTCTCTGTCTGTCTCTGTCTCTGGCTGTCTCTGTCTGTCTCTGTCTGCATCTGTCTGCATCTGTCTCTGTCTGTCTCTGTCTCTGCCTGTCTGTGTCTCTGTCTGT
>NW_027473346.1:532500-540000 GCF_050947335.1 Megachile rotundata | reverse complement strand
CTGTCTCTGTCTCTGTCTCTGTCTCTGTCTCTGTCTCTGTCTCTGTCTGTTTCTGTCTCTGCCTGTCTCTGTCTCTGTCTGTCTCTGTCTCTCTCTGGCCCTGTCTGTCTCTGTCTATCGCTGTCTTTGTCTCTGTCTCTGTCTGTCTCTGTCTGCATCTGTCTCTGTCTGTCTCTGTCTCTGCCTGTCTGTGTCTCTGTCTGTCTCTGTCTCTGTCTGTCTCTGTTTGTCTCTGTCTCTGTCTTCCTCTGTCTCTGTCTGTCTCTGTCTGTCTCTGTCTGCATCTGTCTCTGTCTATCTCTGTCTCTGCATGTCTGTGTGTCTGTCTGTCTCTGTCTCTGTCTGTCTCTGTATGTTTCTGTCTCTGCCTGTCTCTGTCTCGGTCTGTCTCTGTCTCTGTCTTTGTCTGTCCCTGTCTCTCTCTGTCTCCGTCTCTGTTTGTCTCTGTCTGTCTCTGTCTCTGCCTGTCTCTGTCTCTGTCTCTGTCTCTGTCTCTGTCTCTGTCTGTCGCCGTCTGTCTCTGCCTCTGTCTATGTCTCTGTGTATATCTCTGTCTCTCTCTGGCCCTGTCTGTCTCTGTCTCTCTCTGTCTCCGTCTCTGTCTGTCTCTGTCTGTCTCTGTCTCTGTCTGTCTCTGTATCTGTCTCTGTCTCCGCCTCTGCCTCTGTCTGTCTTCGTCTGTCTCTGCCTCTGTCTCTGTCTCTGTGTATATCTCTGTCTCTCACTGGCCCTGTCTGTCTCTGTCTCTCGCTGTCTTTGTCTCTGTCTCCGTCTGTCTCTGTCTTCGTCTCTGTCTCTGTGTATATCTCTGTCTCTCTCTGGCCCTGTCTGTCTCTGTCTCTCGCTGCCTTTGTCTCTGTCTCTGTCTGTCTCTGTCTGTCTCTGTCTGTCTCTGTCTCTGTCTGTGTCTGTCTCTGTCTGTCTTCGTCTGTCTCTGTCTGTCTCTGTCTGTCTCTGTCTGCCTCTGTCGCTGTCTGTCTCTGTCTCTGTCTCTGTCTCTGTCTCTGTCTCTGTCCGTCTCTGTCTCTGTCTGTCTCTATCTCTGTCTGTCTCTGTATCTGCCTCTGCCTGTCTCTGTCTCGGTCTGCCTCTGTCTCTGTCTGTCTCTGTCTCTGTCTCTGTCTCTGTCTGTCTCTGTCTCTGTCTGTCTCTGTCTCTGTCTGTCTCTGTCTCTCTCTGGCCCTGTCTGTCTCTGTTGATCGCTGTCTTTGTCTCTGTCTCTGTCTGTATCTGTCTGTCTCTGTCTGTCTCTGGCTGTCTCTGTCTCTGTCTCTGTCTCTGTCTCTGTCTCTGTCTCTGTCTCTGTCTCTGTCTCTGTATCTGTCTCTGTCCGTCTCTGTCTCTGTCTGTCTCTATCTCTGTCTGTCTCTGTATCTGTCTCTGTCTCTGTCTCTGTCTCTGTCTCTGTCCGTCTCCGTCTGTCTCTGTCTCCGTCTCTGTCTCTGTGTATATCTCTGTCTCTCTCTGGCCCTGTCTGTCTCTGTCTCTCGCTGCCTTTGTCTCTGTCTCTGTCCCAGTCTCTGTCTCTGCCTCTGTCTCTGTCTCTGTCTCTGTCTCTGTCTCTGTCTCTGTCTCTGTCTCTGTCTCTGTCCCTGTCTCTGTCTCTGTCTCTGTCTCTGTCTCTGTCTCTGTCTCTGTCTCTGTCACTGTCTCTGTCTCTGTCTCTGTCTCTGTCTCTGTCTCTGTCTCTGTCTCTGTCTCTGTCTCTGTCTCTGTCTCTGTCTCTGTCTCTGTCTCTGTCTCTGTCTCTGTCTCTGTCTCTGTCTTTGTCTCTGTCTCTGTCTGTATCTGTCTGTCTCTGTCTGTCTCTGTCTGTCTCTGTCTCTGTCTGTCTCTGTCTGTCTCTGTCTCTGTCTGTCTCTGTCTCTGTCTGTCTTCGTCTCTGTCTGTCTCTGTCTCTGGCTGTCTCTGTCTGTCTCTGTCTGCATCTGTCTCTGTCTGTCTCTGTCTCTGCCTGTCTGTGTCTCTGTCTGTCTCTGTCTCTGTCTGTCTCTGTCTGTTTCTGTCTCTGTCTGTCTCTGTCTCTGCCTGTCTGTGTCTCTCTCTGTCTTTGTCTCTGTCTCTGTCCGTCTCTGTTTCTGTATGTATCTGTCTCTGGCTGTCTCTGTCTCTGTCTCTGTCTCTGTCTCTGTCTCTGTCTCTGTCTCTGTCTCTGTCTCTGTCTCTGTCTCTGTCTCTGTCTCTGTCTCTGTCTCTGTCTCTGTCTCTGTCTCTGTCTCTGCCTCTGTCTCTGTCTCTGTCTCTGTCTCTGTCTCTGTCTCTGTCTCTGTCTCTGTCTCTGTCTCTGTCTCTGCCTCTGTCTCTGTCTTTGTCTCTGTCTCTGTCTCTGTCCGTCTCTGTCTCTGTCTGTCTCTATCTCTGTCTGTCTCTGTATCTGTCTCTGTCTATGTCTCTGTCTCTGTCCGTCTCCGTCTGTCTCTGTCTCCGTCTCTGTCTCTGTGTATATCTCTGTCTCTCTCTGGCCCTGTCTGTCTCTGTCTCTCGCTGCCTTTGTCTCTGTCTCTGTCTCAGTCTCTGTCTCTGCCTCTGTCTCTGTCTCTGTCTCTGTCTCTGTCTCTGTCTCTGTCTCTGTCTCTCTCTCTGTCTCTGTCTCTGTCTCTGTCTCTGTCTCTGTCTCTGTCTCTGTCTCTGTCTCTGTCTCTGTCTCTGTCTCTGTCTCTGTCTCTGTCTCTGTCTCTGTCTCTGTCTCTGTCTCTGTCTCTGTCTCTGTCTCTGTCTCTGTCCTTGTCTGTTTCTGCCTCTGCCTGTCTCTGTCTCGGTCTGCCTCTGTCTCTGTCTGTCTCTGTCTCTGTCTCTGTCTCTGTCTGTCTCTGTCTCTGTCTGTCTCTGTCTCTGTCTGTCTCTGTCTCTCTCTGGCCCTGTCTGTCTCTGTCTATCGCTGTCTTTGTCTCTGTCTCTGTCTGTATCTGTCTGTCTCTGTCTGTCTCTGTCTGTCTCTGTCTGTCTCTGTCTCTGTCTGTCTCTGTCTCTGTCTGTCTCTGTATGTCTCTGTCTCTGTCTGTCTCAGTCTCTGTCTGTCTTCGTCTCTGTCTGTCTCTGTCTCTGGCTGTCTCTGTCTGTCTCTGTCTCTGGCTGTCTCTGTCTGTCTCTGGCTGTCTCTGTCTCTGTCTGTCTCTGTCTCTGCCTGTCTGTGTCTCTGTCTGTCTCTGTCTCTGTCTGTCTCTGTCTGTTTCTGTCTCTGTCTGTCTCTGTCTCTGCCTGTCTGTGTCTCTCTCTGTCTTTGTCTCTGTCTCTGTCCGTCTCTGTTTCTGTATGTATCTGTCTCTGGCTGTCTCTGTCTCTGTCTCTGTCTCTGTCTCTGTCTCTGTCTCTGTCTCTGTCTCTGTCTCTGTCTCTGTCTCTGTCCGTCTCTGTCTCTGTCTGTCTCTATCTCTGTCTGTCTCTGTATCTGTCTCTGTCTCTGTCTCTGTCCGTCTCCGTCTGTCTCTGTCTCCGTCTCTGTCTCTGTGTATATCTCTGTCTCTCTCTGGCCCTGTCTGTCTCTGTCTCTCGCTGCCTTTGTCTCTGTCTCTGTCTCGGTCTCTGTCTCTGCCTCTGTCTCTGTCTCTGTCTCTGTCTCTGTCTCTGTCTCTGTCTCTGTCTCTGTCTCTGTCTCTGTCCCTGTCTCTGTCTCTGTCTCTGTCTCTGTCTCTGTCTCTGTCTCTGTCTCTGTCTCTGTCTCTGTCTCTGTCTCTGTCTCTGTCTCTGTCTCTGTCTCTGTCTCTGTCTCTGTCTCTGTCTCTGTCTCTGTCTCTGTCTCTGTCTCTGTCTCTGTCTCTGTCTCTGTCTCTGTCTCTGTCTCTGTCTCTGTCTCTGCCTCTGCCTCTGTCTCTGTCTCTGTCTCTGTCTGTCTTTGCCTGTTTCTGCCTCTGCCTGTCTCTGTCTCGGTCTGCCTCTGTCTCTGTCTGTCTCTGCCTCTGTCTCTGTCTCTGTCTCTGTCTGTCTCTGTCTCTGTCTGTCTCTGTCTCTGTCTGTCTCTGTCTCTGTCTGTCTCTGTCTCTCTCTGGCCCTGTCTATCTCTGTCTATCGCTGTCTTTGTCTCTGCCTCTGTCTGTATCTGTCTGTCTCTGTCTGTCTCTGTCTGTCTCTGTCTCTGTCTGTCTCTGTCTCTGTCTGTCTTCGTCTCTGTCTGTCTCTGTCTCTGGCTGTCTCTGTCTGTCTCTGGCTGTCTCTGTCTCTGTCTGTCTCTGTCTCTGCCTGTCTGTGTCTCTGTCTGTCTCTGTCTCTGTCTGTCTCTGTCTGTTTCTGTCTCTGTCTGTCTCTGTCTCTGCCTGTCTGTGTCTCTCTCTGTCTTTGTCTCTGTCTCTGTCCGTCTCTGTCTCTGGCTGTCTCTGTCTCTGGCTGTCTCTGTCTCTGTCTCTGTCTCTGTCTCTGTCTCTGTCTCTGTCTCTGTCTCTGTCTCTGTCCGTCTCTGTCTCTGTCTGTCTCTATCTCTGTCTGTCTCTGTATCTGTCTCTGTCTCTGTCTCTGTCTCTGTCCGTCTCCGTCTGTCTCTGTCGCCGTCTCTGTCTCTGTGTATATCTCTGTCTCTCTCTGGCCCTGTCTGTCTCTGTCTCTCGCTGCCTTTGTCTCTGTCTCTATCTCAGTCTCTGTCTCTGCCTCAGTCTCTGTCTCTGTCTCTGTCTCTGTCTCTGTCTCTGTCTCTGTCTCTGTCCCTGTCTCTGTCTCTGTCTCTGACTCTGTCTCTGTCTCTGTCTCTGTCTCTGTCTCTGTCTCTGTCTCTGTCTCTGTCTCTGTCTCTGTCTCTGTCTCTGCCTCTGTCTCTGTCTCTGTCTCTGTCTCTGTCTCTGTCTCTGTCTCTGTCTCTGTCTCTGTCTCTGTCTCTGTCTCTGTCTCTGTCTCTGTCTCTGTCTCTGTCTCTGTCTCTGTCTCTGTCTCTGTCTCTGTCTCTGTCTCTGCCTCTGTCTCTGTCTCTGTCTGTCTTTGTCTGTTTCTGCCTCTGCCTGTCTCTGTCTCGGTCTGCCTCTGTCTCTGTCTGTCTCTGTCTCTGTCTCTGTCTCTGTCTCTGTCTGTCTCTGTCTCTGTCTGTCTCTGTCTCTGTCTGTCTCTGTCTCTCTCTGGCCCTGTCTGTCTCTGTCTATCGCTGTCTTTGTCTCTGTCTCTGTCTGTATCTGTCTGTCTCTGTCTGTCTCTGTCTGTCTCTGTCTCTGTCTCTGTCTCTGTCTCTGTCTCTGTCTCTGTCTCTGTCTCTGTCTCTGTCTCTGTCTCTGTCTCTGTCTCTGTCTCTGTCTCTGTCTCTGTCTCTGTCTCTGTCTCTGTCTCTGTCTCTGTCTCTGTCTCTGTCTCTGTCTCTGTCTCTGTCTCTGTCTCTGTCTCTGTCTCTGTCTCTGTCTCTGTCTCTGTCTCTGTCTCTGTCTCTGTCTCTGTCTCTGTCTCTGTCTCTGTCTTTGTCTCTGTCTCTGTCTCTGTCCGTCTCTGTCTCTGTCTGTCTCTATCTCTGTCTGTCTCTGTATCTGTCTCTGTCTATGTCTCTGTCTCTGTCCGTCTCCGTCTGTCTCTGTCTCCGTCTCTGTCTCTGTGTATATCTCTGTCTCTCTCTGGCCCTGTCTGTCTCTGTCTCTCGCTGCCTTTGTCTCTGTCTCTGTCTCAGTCTCTGTCTCTGCCTCTGTCTCTGTCTCTGTCTCTGTCTCTGTCTCTGTCTCTGTCTCTGTCTCTCTCTCTGTCTCTGTCTCTGTCTCTGTCTCTGTCTCTGTCTCTGTCTCTGTCTCTGTCTCTGTCTCTGTCTCTGTCTCTGTCTCTGTCTCTGTCTCTGTCTCTGTCTCTGTCTCTGTCTCTGTCTCTGTCTCTGTCTCTGTCTCTGTCTCTGTCTCTGTCTCTGTCTCTGTCTCTGTCCTTGTCTGTTTCTGCCTCTGCCTGTCTCTGTCTCGGTCTGCCTCTGTCTCTGTCTGTCTCTGTCTCTGTCTCTGTCTCTGTCTCTGTCTGTATCTGTCTCTGTCTGTCTCTGTCTCTGTCTGTCTCTGTCTCTCTCTGGCCCTGTCTGTCTCTGTCTATCGCTGTCTTTGTCTCTGTCTCTGTCTGTATCTGTCTGTCTCTGTCTGTCTCTGTCTGTCTCTGTCTGTCTCTGTCTCTGTCTGTCTCTGTCTCCGTCTGTCTCTGTATGTCTCTGTCTCTGTCTGTCTCTGTCTCTGTCTGTCTTCGTCTCTGTCTGTCTCTGTCTCTGGCTGTCTCTGTCTGTCTCTGTCTCTGGCTGTCTCTGTCTGTCTCTGGCTGTCTCTGTCTCTGTCTGTCTCTGTCTCTGCCTGTCTGTGTCTCTGTCTGTCTCTGTCTCTGTCTGTCTCTGTCTGTTTCTGTCTCTGTCTGTCTCTGTCTCTGCCTGTCTGTGTCTCTCTCTGTCTTTGTCTCTGTCTCTGTCCGTCTCTGTTTCTGTATGTATCTGTCTCTGGCTGTCTCTGTCTCTGTCTCTGTCTCTGTCTCTGTCTCTGTCTCTGTCTCTGTCTCTGTCTCTGTCTCTGTCTCTGTCTCTGTCTCTGTCTCTGTCTCTGTCTCTGTCTCTGTCTCTGTCTCTGTCTCTGCCTCTGCCTCTGTCTCTGTCTCTGTCTCTGTCTGTCTTTGCCTGTTTCTGCCTCTGCCTGTCTCTGTCTCTGTCTGTCTCTGTCTCTCTCTGGCCCTGTCTATCTCTGTCTATCGCTGTCTTTGTCTCTGCCTCTGTCTGTATCTGTCTGTCTCTGTCTGTCTCTGTCTGTCTCTGTCTCTGTCTGTCTCTGTCTCTGTCTGTCTTCGTCTCTGTCTGTCTCTGTCTCTGGCTGTCTCTGTCTGTCTCTGGCTGTCTCTGTCTCTGTCTGTCTCTGTCTCTGCCTGTCTGTGTCTCTGTCTGTCTCTGTCTCTGTCTGTCTCTGTCTGTTTCTGTCTCTGTCTGTCTCTGTCTCTGCCTGTCTGTGTCTCTCTCTGTCTTTGTCTCTGTCTCTGTCCGTCTCTGTCTCTGGCTGTCTCTGTCTCTGGCTGTCTCTGTCTCTGTCTCTGTCTCTGTCTCTGTCTCTGTCTCTGTCTCTGTCTCTGTCTCTGTCTCTGTCTCTGTCTCTGTCCGTCTCTGTCTCTGTCTGTCTCTATCTCTGTCTGTCTCTGTATCTGTCTCTGTCTCTGTCTCTGTCTCTGTCCGTCTCCGTCTGTCTCTGTCGCCGTCTCTGTCTCTGTGTATATCTCTGTCTCTCTCTGGCCCTGTCTGTCTCTGTCTCTCGCTGCCTTTGTCTCTGTCTCTGTCTCAGTCTCTGTCTCTGCCTCAGTCTCTGTCTCTGTCTCTGTCTCTGTCTCTGTCTCTGTCTCTGTCTCTGTCTCTGTCCCTGTCTCTGTCTCTGTCTCTGTCTCTGTCTCTGTCTCTGTCTCTGTCTCTGTCTCTGTCTCTGTCTCTGTCTCTGTCTCTGTCTCTGTCTCTGTCTCTGTCTCTGTCTCTGTCTCTGTCTCTGTCTCTGTCTCTGTCTCTGTCTCTGTCTCTGTCTCTGTCTCTGTCTCTGTCTCTGTCTCTGTCTCTGTCTCTGTCTCTGTCTCTGTCTCTGTCTCTGTCTCTGTCTCTGTCTCTGTCTCTGT
>NW_027473346.1:470000-512500 GCF_050947335.1 Megachile rotundata | reverse complement strand
CTCTGTCTCTGTTTCTGTCTCTGTCTCTGTCTCTGTCTCTGTCTCTGTCTCTGTCTCTGTCTCTGTCTCTGTCTCTGTCTCTGTCTCTGTCTCTGTCTCTGTCTCTGTCTCTGCCTCTGTCTCTGTCTCTGTCTCTGTCTCTGTCTCTGTCTCTGTCTCTGTCTCTGTCTCTGTTTCTGTATGTATCTGTCTCTGGCTGTCTCTGTCTCTGTCTCTGTCTCTGTCTCTGTCTCTGTCTCTGTCTCTGTCTCTGTCTCTGTCTCTGTCTCTGTCTCTGTCCGTCTCTGTCTCTGTCTGTCTCTATCTCTGTCTGTCTCTGTATCTGTCTCTGTCTATGTCTCTGTCTCTGTCAGTCTCCGTCTGTCTCTGTCTCCGTCTCTGTCTCTGTGTATATCTCTGTCTCTCTCTGGCCCTGTCTGTCTCTGTCTCTCGCTGCCTTTGTCTCTGTCTCTGTCTCAGTCTCTGTCTCTGCCTCTGTCTCTGTCTCTGTCTCTGTCTCTGTCTCTGTCTCTGTCTCTGTCTCTGTCTCTGTCTCTGTCTCTGTCTCTGTCTCTGTCTCTGTCTCTGTCTCTGTCTCTGTCTCTGTCTCTGTCTCTGTCTCTGTCTCTGTCTCTGTCTCTGTCTCTGTCTCTGTCTCTGTCTCTGTCTCTGTCTCTGTCTCTGTCTCTGTCTCTGTCTCTGTCTCTGTCTTTGTCTGTTTCTGCCTCTGCCTGTCTCTGTCTCGGTCTGCCTCTGTCTCTGTCTGTCTCTGTCTCTGTCTCTGTCTCTGTCTGTCTCTGTCTCTGTCTGTCTCGGTCTCTGTCTGTCTCTGTCTCTGTCTGTCTCTGTCTCTGTCTGTCTCTGTCTCTCTCTGGCCCTGTCTGTCTCTGTCTATCGCTGTCTTTGTCTCTGTCTCTGTCTGTATCTGTCTGTCTCTGTCTGTCTCTGTCTGTCTCTGTCTGTCTCTGTCTGTCTCTGTCTGTCTCTGTCTCTGTCTGTCTCTGTCTGTCTCTGTCTCTGTCTGTCTCTGTCTCTGTCTGTCTTCGTCTCTGTCTGTCTCTGTCTCTGGCTGTCTCTGTCTGTCTCTGGCTGTCTCTGTCTCTGTCTGTCTCTGTCTCTGCCTGTCTGTGTCTCCGTCTGTCTCTGTCTCTGTCTGTCTCTGTCTGTTTCTGTCTCTGTCTGTCTCTGTCTCTGCCTGTCGGTGTCTCTCTCTGTCTTTGTCTCTGTCTCTGTCCGTCTCTGTTTCTGTATGTATCTGTCGGGGGTGTCCCACTTGGACGTCGACCGATTGGACGCGTCCCGATTGGACGGTCCCGATTCGACGCGTTCCGATTCGAAGCGGTGCCGATTGGACGCGTTCCAATTCGACGCGGTGCCGATTGGACGCGTTCCAATTCGACGCGGTGTCGATTGGACTCGTCCCAATTCGACGCGGTGCCGATTGGACGTCGTGCCGATTGGACAGGTTTCTTTTGGACTCCGAATCTTTCGGACTGCGTAGAGATTGGAACTCGCTCTGTTTTAGTTCGTGTAGCGGTATACGCAATTCGGTGTATGAAGTTTCGTATATATTATGCGTTATGTGATAAAATATGTGATGGAATATATTAAATTCGGCTGTGAATTAAATTAAATTGGTGATTTTTTTCTGTTTCGTGTGTTGAAGTACATAATATGTGTTTAGCAATGTATAGATGAAATTTAAAATCTTTCGTAGCATCGTATATAAACCTGTATATAATAGTGGTTTTTCGTCGGATTTCATAATGCAAATGTACGCTAATGTTCATTTTGAACAAAATCAGCAGCAGTAAATATTTGTCATTGATTGGTAAGTAATTTTGTCCATTGTATGTAGAAGCGATATTTGAATGTTGTATTTATTGTTTGACAGGTACAGGTTATAATGGGGAATATTTGCAAGCTGATTATTAAGACAGTGCAGGAAGCTGCATGTCAGTTATTGCAAGAAATATGGTATCACGTAGAATATTATTGTCCAGTAATCCATATGTATAGGTTAGTTTGGATTTATTAAAACTATATGGAATTTTTAAGTGTGCGATGTAGAACTGATTTATTTTTTCTCATAAAGAAGTGTAGAATATGATAGAGAACACTCTATAAATGGATAAGTTAAATCATGTGTTAAAGGGTGGTCAGGTTTATTATTATTTATCAATTTCTTTTGCGCGTTACACGTATAAGTACTATATCTGTGAACTCAAGCATGTTTCCTCTTTTCGTACATTCTGATGGTCCAACACGGCCAAAGTCATGCCAATAAGAATAAATGGAAGGATGTATTGCTTATTTCGTGAAAGAAATTTGATCGATAAAATTGTATCTAATTTTTGACAGGTATAGGCTACAGCGAATCGCTTCTTGAAAGTACTTATTAAGGTAAAACAATGAAAATGAACCTGCATATTCCATGAAATAAAATGAAAGTGCTGTTAAATACAATATATCAATATAGAATAATATGATCTTTTGTTCTGTCCATTCATTTTTAGCATTTGTTCAGACATTGATATAGAAATTACAAAAGAAGTTATAGAGGAAAAAAAGTTGAATACATACAATAAAGAAATCAACCAATGTTGAGACAGAATGTATAATTTTCAATGAAATATTTTGAACAAATAACTCAGGCATTCTGTGAAAGCGCAAATGCAATTACTTTCTGTCGAGGTACATCAGGAAATATGTTTAAGGTAAAAGAAATATTAAACTTTATTTTTCTCAATATATCCTTTATTTTATAATTAAAGCTGTTGAATACATTGTATCAATATATAATAATATTTCTTTTCTTTATTTCCAGCACATGTTCCAGCACCGATGAAGAAATTATAACAAAGAAGTTGGGAGTATTATAAAATTAAATAAATTTGTCTTGCATCAATCATAAACTTGAAAAACAATATAACCCTAACATACTTTAAGTAAATAAATTGATACAGAGAAATAAGATACTTAAATTGTAATTTCCTGTTCCAAGTTCCTTGATATACACTTAATGTTATGGTTCCCATATTCTTTTCCTATCTGCAAACAAACACTTTTATCGAGTAAAATATCAGAAGTAAAAAAAAGTTGTGTGCAACAAAGGCATGGTTATTTCACTATTCACTTTCATCTATTTCGTATCACTTGTACTGTGTTTACACTTAGAATCATCTCATCCCAGTACAACAGTCCCATTAGAATATACCATTTTTAAGATGAATAAGACAAAAAAGGGCAGAAAAATCAATAATTGACTCTACCGATCCACGCATTTTCGTGCTTAACATCTCTTCTTACATGTAAGCGCAAATACTTTTCAATTTTTTGACAAAAAAAAAGTGCTTATCATGACAGATAAATTATTATATAAACTTACATTATATGAAAACACAGTAACTAGAGTCTACTATTATTTCATGCATGTTTAGCGCTGCTCAATCTGTTAATTCTAAATGATATTATTATAGTGATAGTATTGTTATCATCGATAAAGGTATGACATACCATCATACCTGGAGGATCACAACACAATCTCAACCTGTCATGTTTACCTTCCATAGAAAATTTGTACCTCTATATCCACTGGTGCTCTCAGTTTCTTCTTCTCGTTCTCCATTGATCAAGAAATGCAGCAGAATAAGTGTTGCTTGCTACAAAATAGTATATTATTTATATTAGTATATTGGATACTGCTTACATTTAAGAATACTCGAAGTTGTGTACAGGAATGAAAGACGCTTATTCCCTGGAGGCAGTTGTAGAAGAGATATACAGCAGGTAGAATATTGTGTTACTCCAGCTGTCAAATTCGGGGCGCCATAACCTCCACTACAAATGTTTCCAATTGCGGCTCCTGAAATGGAAATTGGTTAAAGATGACGCGATTAGTTAAATGAAGAATATTAAAAATCATAATATAAAGCCAAGGTTCGACACACATACACCGATTGTTGAAAAACAATAACAGGAAAACTCACCTTAATGTGAGTTTAGTAACTTAATATCGGCAGTAGGCAGTTATTCAGTCGATAATCCTTCTTTGCAGATGGCGAATATACATGCGATTAATATTGTTTATTTCTTACAGGAACAAATATCGGTATTTCTAGCACCCAGTGATGACGCTGACGTCAATAACTCCATTTATGGTTTTCCACCTAAATCGGCAGTCGAAAGAATTAATCAACAATAGGTAAAGTAGGACAAGGGCAGCGATATATCGACGTATGATATGCAGCGGCAAATTTGTCGTATTTACATATCATTTCATTTTTATTTCGTTTTATTAAATTAATAACATATTGCCTACCTTCCCACTTATTTATTTATTATATCACGTACTTAATACTTACAGATTTACGATAAACAATAACATACAATTAATCTATACTAGTATAATAAAGCAGAGAAGTTTGTTTAAACGAGTTAATTTTCAATCGGATATGAAAAAATATTTTTCTGTAGAAAATCCGTTTATCGAGGAATACTGTAAGCTATATAACATGTCGCAATACTCATTGAAAATATAAATTCTTCTACTAGAAGTATTCATAGCTTAATAAATGGTTTTTCATTGTTTCATATTCTATAGAATTATATTAGGTTGAAGGAATTGTTCTTAGAATACAAGTATTTGGGTATCATGATCTTATTGCAATTCAAAGTTACTTTCATATATTATATTTATATTACATTATACTATTTTTCACATATTACACATTGTTATAATTTTAAATTATATTGTATTCAATTACACGTATTGTATATTTAAATATTCCCATAACAGAGTGTATTTTTCACTATATACTATACCACGTATTTACCTTGTACTTTGGTCACTCACCCTATTGTTTATTGAGTTTTTTCTTAGAAGCTCTACAGTCGTGTCTGCTAGAATACTCATAACAGCTACAAGTGACTTTAAAGCTGGAATTATAAAAAAAAACGGGTTTGTTAGAGTAAATTAGTCGTTAAATAAGGAAAGAAAGCACAATTTTAGGTTAAACAAGGATCTGACAGGTTATCATAGTTTTCAACAACAGACAATCAATTACCTTAATTCATTTTTTTCAGTAATGGATGGTAATTAGGATAAAATGCATTGACAAGACATTGCAGCAATGGTTCATATTAAAACGATCCTTGTTCCTTCCAAGATCAGGGCATCCATTGACAGCTACGTACACAGGAACGGACTGGCATTGGAGATTGTTCACAGAAGTAGTCCCTATTTGGCAATTCCAGCAGTGTACAAAGCCTTGGCTATCTTGATTACGGTGCTGTTCTTCATCTCTCTGTTGATTATTGGTGCATTGCATCAATGTATCTCATTTTATGGTAACATATTATGTATTTATATTGCTTGTGCGCATTAACATATTACTTACCTTACATGAAAGAACTCAGTAGCTGGTTACTACAATGCTAAAATCACAAAAATCTAAAACCAACAGCGAATGGGAATAGTTTGTAAAACATTAGTAATATATAATATAAAATAATATATCAGTATTCACAGAAGTTGGACATGCACTGGTTAAACACGGCCTAAGGCAGTAGTTTCACGTAACAGGAGTCACTCTTTATTTATAAATAACCAGCAGTGCGAAATTCGTCAACATGGTACGATATAATATACAACGCGATTTCACTTAATACTCTGGAAACACATCGGAATAATGAAAATACTTTTCACTCTCTCTTTATTGATAGGTTTATCTATTCATTTATACGGAACAGGATCCGTGAAAAAGATCCGATGCGCTATAACCTACAATGCGAAATACAAAGTACAGTTAAATACGAATCACGTCATAAATTGAGACACACCGAAAAACTATGCGCACCTTAACTCACTTCTAATTAATACGCACAGAAGTAACACGGAATTCGCAGAACTAAACAATTAAAAACTATCGCTAACGACACATAATACCATCTCACAATTTTTACGATGTTTACCGGACGCGTGTCCGCATGGCGGCACAGCGTCGTCGTGCGTAAGGGTGCGTCCACACGTGAAGGATGATTTTCGCTTAAAGGCTTATCCCGGTATCATATATTTACGACTAGATTGCTAAATAAATGGTTCTTTTTACAATAGAAATAAACACACTAATGAACTCTTAAATACTTTATGAACAAGAATAATAGAAGTTTATTTAATTATAACTCAAGATTATTATTATAAACGTCGTTGACGCGCATCACAGCAAAACGCCTCTTCATCGTGACCGTACGACACACACACACATGCACACGCACACGCACATGCACACACACTCATTCACTCACTCCCGCGTAGCACACAAAATTACATATACAGGGCGTATAAAAAAGGTCGGAACCCTTGAATATTTTAAAAATATAAGTTTTATCAAAAAATGGTTCAGACAAAAGTTGTAGGGTTTAAAAAGTCCTATTTATTGGCAATATCATTTTGACCTTGAAGGGTCACTGGAAGGTCATGTGAAAGTCACTTCTTTTTTTTTAATGGAACACCCTTTATATTTTTGCATATTCTTGTAGCTTACCTCGAGATCTTTCTATAACACTATGATAAAGTATTTTTTGATTAAAAACTTTTTGAGTTACTAAGGTTTGTAAGTTCCAATAATTTTGACAAATTACAAAGTATCTTACAAAATATTCATTTTTCAATAATCTTACCCTAATACTTTTATGCACAGAATAATGAGATAAATTGACTGACGTAAAGAAAATATACAATTGTTTAAAAAAACATAAGTAAATAAATTTTCAAACAATTTTTTTTAAACAATTGTGTATTTTCTTTACGCCAGTCAATTTATCTCATTATTCTGTGCATAAAAGTATTAGGGTAAGATTATTGAAAAATGAATATTTTGTAAGATACTTTGTAATTTGTCAAAATTATTGAAACTTTCAAACCTTAGTAATTCAAAAAGTTTTTAATCAAAAAATACTTTATCATAGTGTTTTAGAAAGCTCTCGAGGTAAGCTACAAAAATATGGAAAAATATATAGGGTGTTCCATTAAAAAAAATTGAAGTGACCTTCACGTGACCTTCCAGTGACTCTTCAAGTTCAAAATGATATTGCCAGTAAATAGAACTGTTTAAACCCTACAACTTTTGTCTGAAACATTTTTTGATAAAACTTATATTTTTCGAAATATTCAAGGGTTCTAACTTTTTTTATACACCCTGTATATCGATATAAACAATTAAACAAACAATATTAAGCGAGTAATTAATTACTTGATTATATGTTCGTTTATTATCGGTACAGCTAATTATGCGTGGACAAGAAGGATGGGATGAAATATCCATAGAAGAAACTAAAAAGTTAGTAAATTCGATGTGTAATTGTTTGCGAAATGTGACAAAAAATAAAAATGGACTGTGCGACAAAATTCTAATTTAATTTTTCGTACCGTGTAATATACATATATGTTAAATAAATTAACTAAATATTAATGAGATTCTGGCGTAAGCACCAAATGGTTAATTTTGGTTGTCTTAGAAGAAGGCGACGGATGTCTTAAATTGTCTCGTTTTTATCAATGACCGAACCATTTACAACTTTCTCTATGTCCACGACAACAACACACCATCGACATCATTCTTTTCTTTTACGCTCGATTCATAGCAATTATACCGAACTTCATTCGCACTTTCTGCATCCTCGCCTTCCCCACTCCGTGGCCAGATTCATAATGAACATCGTTCCCATTCATAAATCGTTCGAAGACAAAATAGCAACAGCTGGTTGACTCCAACGATTCTCGAAAATGCATTGACGCTGAAATAAAGAAAATTTTTGTATGCAAACCTTCTTGGTATGAATCTTTGTCACGGTATGCTGTTAACTTCTGTATATAAAAATTTAGGTTGTATTTTAACATAAGCAAAAATAAAGTTCATACTTCGTATTTAATTATAAATAAACTGCTACTTCTTTATTTTCATATATTTTTCGTACTCTTTGAAATTGCGCGTGTTGGTACGCATACTTTTTTTATTCGCTGTACATATATTTTCTAAAATAATTTGCGGGCTCATGTTACTACTATGAACTTCTTTTTTTTCTCTTTTCTGGCAATCCTCATCTACAAAAAATGAAAATGTAAAGAAATGCAATCGTCGTTTAAATTAATTATGTTATGTAATATCATACAAACATAAATAAGTTATAATTAATAAACATTATATAGTTACTCTTTATATTTGTAATTATTCCGTGCATGTTTTGGGTAGATACATTATTTTTAGCCAATGTTATGCCACTACAATCTGAAACACAATATAGATAAAAATGATGACATTAAATAGAAAAGACGTAAATGATGAATTTAAAAGAAAATAAGCATAGTACATGTACCATCTGTATTAAAAGGGGATGTAGTTTGTGTTTCTTGGTTTTTGTAGGGTTTCTTAACAAATGCAGTGAATTCCTCTTCTGAAAAAAACAGAAGGTAAACAAAAAAAAGAATAATGAAGAATATACATATTATTTTTTTCGCAAAGGAAATACCTGCAAAGAATGTTATTTCTGGAAGAAGTTCATTATGTTCGTCACTGGACACAGTACATATATTTTCTAAAAAGTAAAAATACACAAAAATAAGAATAGCGAAATAAATATATTTACAGTCTGACGTAGGAAGTGTGTTATATTTTTGCAATAATGAATTAAAACTGGTATTGAATTTGTGAAGAATTATATATCCTATATAAAAAGTGACAATTTCAAAGTCTATCTAGAAATGATTGTAACAGTATTTGTATATGCAAATCCCAAAATTTTTCATAAACTAAATTTGTTTAATAAACCTACTTTTTTGGAAGAAAAAAAAGAAAGAAACAAACAAATAGCATAACTTTTAGTTCTCTCCTTATGCATTAAAAAAATTTAGAAAAGCAGAAACTTCTGTATCAGAACTTATACTTCTTTCACCAGAACAAGGATATATTGTTTGCGTTGAAAAGAAAATACCTGCAAAGAATGTTTTTGAAACAAGTTCATTACATTCACCATTATTATTAGAGTCTGTAAAGTAACATGTAAACTGTAGTAAATTTTTTTCAGAATAAAGTACAGTGTTACATACCATTTCATAGCAGTTACTTAACACGAGAGCTATCAACGTTTTATGTAGATTTACTTCGAAGTTGAAAATAAAGTAAAAAAGTAGGTAAATAAAGAATGAAACATATACCAGCATATGTAGTACATATTCGTTCCGATAAAAAAGGGAACACACATTTTGATAAAAACATTTTAATAAATTTTGTGATATAATTAAGGAACTGTTAAACCAGTCATTTTGATCGTTTAAATAGTTCTGGTGTTAACGAACGAATGCATGAATATAATATATATGAATTCAACGCATACCTGTTAACATTAAATTACTTTCATATTGTTCTTGTTTATGGTCTTTGCTAAATAAACGTAAAAATTGATCTAATGGCAGTATTCCAGACATTAAATTATCTTGTGCCGTTCTTATTTTGTTATTCTTTGCCATATTTGTGCGTCTTCGTATACTCCTTATTTTTTCATTATTCAATAATCTTTTATAATTTGTTTCTTGATCCGCAATTAGTTTTGTTAAATTATCTGTAATCAAAAATAAAGACACCACATAAGGTTCATGCAGCTAAAATGATTAGAAATAGACATCGACATATATTTATTTTGCAATATAGAATCTAACGAATTTCCAGATCTATCATTACAATAGAATCATTGCTGTATCTTTTAAGTATTTAGGAAAATTGTTCAGGTAAGAGACTTCTTGCATAATAAACCAAAAAGGTGTTTCAATTATTAAATCGGTTAAATGCATTAGAAGCTGATTTATCTAATGTTTATTCCATACATTGATTTCTGCTACATTTTTGTTTAGATACGATGTTATATAATAAGATTATTACATTTAAATTAGTTGGTAGTAGAAAAATTGACAAGGATATACGTAGACCGATGATCCAACTTTGTGCGTTGCTTTGTATCGTATCGTTGTTTGTGTATCGCACACAATACACGTGGTGCATGCATGCCGCTGTGAAACGTTATAACTTCATTTTCATCGTCACGTTCTTTAACGTACCAATCGATATAGAAATTTCGGCAAGTAAATATTACGTATTCGTAAGAAAATCAGTAGTTTCACAATCAGTTGCTTACTCGCGCCAATGCTACAATTACGATGATCAACATTTACTTGGGTGGCGTTGCTTATAAATCTATACCATACGACCATATTAAGAGGAACCGCCGGCAGAAAACGACAAACACCTATTACGTACATAGGTATTTGGAGCACACGGAAATATTTGTTTAAAACTTTGAGTAGAATATTACCAATCTAACCAACACACAAAAGATTAGTAGTTATCGTCAAAATGAAATTACGATTGTAAATTTACAAATTAAAACATGCAAAAGTGACAGATGTATGTTCATGAAATAAAGTGAAAAATGTACGTTTTCATTATCCATAACGTACTTTCATGTGACATTATGATAAAAAAGACTCGAGAAACCCAGCAATTTTATTTTTCCAATAAAACTTGCTTTTCCACATATTTTATATATAATTTTCTTACTTTGAATCTTGCATCGTGTATTCATTCTATTGGATATAGTAAAGATTAATTAACAAGATAAATGATAATAATATGTATACCTATGAATAACCAGAAATTTGGATGAACAATCTTTAATTTCCTGATTACAGCACTGTGAAAAGATTCTACCAAGTTGTTAGTCCTCACTGCAGAGCCATATACACTGACTTTTGTAGCAATAGGTAGCCACACTTTCTGTAGATACTCCATAAATTGAAGCACATTTGGGAAGGTGGCAGCGGATCGCTCAGCAACTAACTGTATTTCATTCAATGCTTGTGGAAACATATCGGGTGGAGCGAGGGGCATAGTCATCGCCATTGAGAGAATCTCGTCTTGCGCTCCTTCTAATCCTAACTTTTTCCACTTTCTTAATAGAGCCTAAACAGTAAGAAAATTCAACTTTTCGCTGAGCACTTTAACGAGGTATGTTATGGAAAAAAACACTTGGGCAACGTTAACTATTATACTGTACCTGATTAAAGTGGAACCAGCAGCCATGTATGGTGACTGCAGGGAATTGTATTCGTATCGCTTCCATTGACGCTTTTTCATAATCACACATTACAGTCTTTAAATTGTGTTGTAATCCTGGAGCAAGAGATGCTATTTTTGTCCATATGGCTTTGTACATAGATAACGTTCGACATTCGCATAAGGCAAATATTGTAGCTATTCCCTGTAAATTGATATTAGTTTTTAGTGTGATAGTATGAAATAACTTTAACAAAAACTATCAATAGTGGTATACCGTGTCGTTATAGCGTATATGTACAGTATACAACTGTTGGAAAGCAGGAATTTGTGGCACAACCTGTCAAGAGATCAGAAATGATAAAAATTAAACAATTTTCTCTACCTGAAAAATATTAACATTATAAGTTGTTTGCCTTAAATACTTACAGAAAAGGTACCATCCATGTAAATTTCTTTGGCACTTTCTAATGCACTTAGTAATGCGCTGTTTGAAAAGATCAGAGCGTACTTATTTTCAGTTGATATTGTACATCCTTGATAAATGTCTTTTAACACATCGTAATTTTCAAGCATTTCATGCGCACTTTGTACAGTTTTTGGAAGCGGTGGTCGAGATTTCGCCTTTTCCCTCGACATAATAGATTTCATACTATTATATGAAATATACGCTGCTGCGTCAGGGTTTAGACGGCAAATATTATCAAAAATGTCCTTATTATTTATATAAGGATTTTCTTTGCATTCCTTTAACATCATCGACTTTAATTTTAATACTTCTGCACATTGTGGATTATTAGGGTGAGTGTGTGGTTTTTGGATAAAAAATTGTTCATTTCTTTGAACCACTGTTCCTGTACACTGTTGAGTCTGACGACAAGAGCAGCGATAAATTTTAGGGTTTTTAGAATCTTTACTATAAGAATACCCTTCGTAAATGCATACAAAACTATTTTTTCGCTTGCCTCTTAAAATCTCCATTTTATTTTATACCTTATGTCTGTGAAGGATATATTACAATCAATAATATTGTTGGAATTAAATAAAAAATGTAAACAAAACACACAGAATAATTTATTTTAAACAGGCAAAATTAATACGTACAACAACCAAACTTTAAATTAACTATTCTTTATGAATCACTTTCTCCAAACTCTTTTTCGCCTACTAAATTCGCTCGCTCAGATCGCCGTGTTTTTTTTTCCGCTTTCAATTTTAATACATCTCGATAACTCGCACACAACATTCACAGCTATCATCAATCGATTCACTTCAACACAATATTCACGACTATTTACAAATCCACACTCCACAATATAAAATAAACAAAATGATAGAAAGAAATATTGAAAAAATATTACACCAGTGATTGCATCATAAACAAATAAAAAATAATTGTTGAAGTCTACTTTTACAAATGAGCCGTTCAGTGCACACATTAATTAACTCCATTTTCTGAAAAATCTTAAATTATTATAAATAGAAAAAGTTATGACTATACCAAATGCTTTAACACTTAAATTTAAGATGTTTCAAAAAATGGAGTTAATCGATGTGTGCACTGAACGGCTCAAATTTTCAAGTTCGTGTATTCGAAAACATTGAATGACAATGGTATCTTAAATTCGAATTAATCTTAAGTACTTACATAAATATAAATTATAAAAATAAATTTTCTGTTATAAAATCAGATAAGAAGTGACCAGTCCAGGGGAATAAACAAGGCAACCGCTTACATGTTGTTAGTGTTTTATTACTACTCCCAATTTTTTCGATCGCATGCGTTTGTTCAGTATCAGTTCAACACGCGACGCCGATAGTATAATTGTAAGTTAATCTTGATAAAGTACGATTATTTTCTGTGATAAATTAATAATTTTAAATATAGAATTTCATATTTAATATTCTACCAACGAGTGAATCCAATACCTACACGCGTATAAAATGGAAATTTTTAATGGGAAGAGAAAAAATACATTCATATATGTTTATGAAGGATATTCTTATAACGCGGATACCAAGAATCCCAATATTTATCGCTGTTGTGCGCGCCAAACCCACAAGTGTACAGCTACACTCCTTCAAAGAAATGAACAATTTTTTATCCAAAAACCACACACTCACCCTAATAATCCACAATGTGCAGAAGTATTAAAATTAAAGTCGATGATATTAAAGGAATGCAAAGAAAATCCTTGTATAAATAATAAGGACATTTTTGATAATATTTGCCGTCTAAACCCTGACGCAGCAGCGTATATTTCATATAATAGTATGAAATCTATTATGTCGAGGGAAAAGGCGAAATCTCGACCACCGCTTCCAAAAACTGTACAAAGTGCGCATGAAATGCTTGAAAATTACGATGTGTTAAAAGACATTTATCAAGGATGTACAATATCAACTGAAAATAAGTACGCTCTGATCTTTTCAAACAGCGCATTACTAAGTGCATTAGAAAGTGCCAAAGAAATTTACATGGATGGTACCTTTTCTGTAAGTATTTAAGGCAAACAACTTATAATGTTAATATTTTTCAGGTAGAGAAAATTGTTTAATTTTTATCATTTCTGATCTCTTGACAGGTTGTGCCACAAATTCCTGCTTTCCAACAGTTGTATACTGTACATATACGCTATAACGACACGGTATACCACTATTGATAGTTTTTGTTAAAGTTATTTCATACTATCACACTAAAAACTAATATCAATTTACAGGGAATAGCTACAATATTTGCCTTATGCGAATGTCGAACGTTATCTATGTACAAAGCCATATGGACAAAAATAGCATCTCTTGCTCCAGGATTACAACACAATTTAAAGACTGTAATGTGTGATTATGAAAAAGCGTCAATGGAAGCGATACGAATACAATTCCCTGCAGTCACCATACATGGCTGCTGGTTCCACTTTAATCAGGTACAGTATAATAGTTAACGTTGCCCAAGTGTTTTTTTCCATAACATACCTCGTTAAAGTGCTCAGCGAAAAGTTGAATTTTCTTACTGTTTAGGCTCTATTAAGAAAGTGGAGAAAATTAGGATTACGATGTACAGAAAAAAAGGTTCTCTCAATGGCGATGACTATGCCCCTCGCTCCACCCGATATGTTTCCACAAGCATTGAATGAAATACAGTTAGTCGCTGATCGGTCCGCTGCCACTTTCCCAAATGTGCTTCAATTTATGGTGTATCTACGCAGTGTGTGGTTACCAATTGCTTCGAAGGTCAGCGTATATGGCTCTGCAGTGAGGACTAACAATATTGTTGAATCCTTCCATAATACTCTGTCGCAACGATTCCAAACAACGCGACCAAATTTATGGATTTTCTTAGGCTGGTTTTTACGCTTTTGTCACTTGTGTAATTGTTTTTATTTTCTTGTGTATTAACATTTTTTTAAAATTGTTTTACAGATAATTTATCAAAACTAATTAAAGATGAAACTATTAATTACGAACGTTTGATAAAAAATTTAAAAATTACTCGAATCCGTACTCGAGTGAATAGAGAGAAGAATGCCAAAATTAGATTGGCACAAGAGAATTTAGTCTCTGGGATTTTACCGTTGGAACAATTTTTAAACATGTTCGATAGAGACTATGAGCAACAGCGATATATGGACAATTTCTTACCAAGAGGTATGTTTCCATATTTCAATGATGCAGCATACAATTTTCACTTCCAGTAATATTTTTTTAATTTGCTTTTAGACTGCGATGAAAATAATGCGATCGATGAAACGTTTAGTATAGGTAATAATTCTGTCCCAAAACTAACATGAACACTGTTCTTAAATTTTCGTTCAATTTTAACGAATTTCAGTGATTTATTAATCATTTTCAGAGAATAGATTGCCTCGTCACATCCAACCCAATGAAGACCCTGTTCAAATAGAGAGCACATCGGTCAATGATATCGATAACGATGGTTCGTGTTTCTAATTATTCTAGTCATTAATTATTTTTACTATTCGACGCATCACTTACCATATACTATCTTTTATAGATGATGTTCTAACAATATCATTGGATAGTATTAACACGTGTACAGAAAGTGAAGGAATATGTACATATAATTCTGTAGAAGGTACGTTATGTCGTACATATTAATTTTTCCTTTCTTCTTGCTTCAAGCGAATTGAGAGTAAAATACTAGAAAAATTTGGAATTATATTAAGTTGTTTGTAGTGTTAGGAACTGACCTTTTCATAATACATGGTTCTGATGAAAGTGAGCCTCCTCTGCACTTACAAAATGGTGACAAAAAAAAACAATGGGAGGTAAAGTTCTGATCATCGGTCTATCTTATTAATATTTTGATTATGTATTACAAAGTTACTAAATTTTATTAGGGCCTTATTTAATGTGTACTTATGCGTTTTAGGTGGTGCTCCAACTTCCATTGACAAAACCACCAGTATCTGCACAAAGGATTTACAAAAATTACGTATAAGTCAAGATAATACGATAGAAGGTATAATACGATAAAACATTTTCAGACAATGTTTACATTTTTTGATACTAATTTATTAATTAAAATTGTTTTTTAGATACAGATGTTTGTGCAAGTGGTAGTCAAATTAATGAACATAATTTAATGGAAGGTATATTTTTTAACTTATTTTTACTATACTACATACCACAAAATATCATTTTGTTTTGTTGTCTATCAATTTAAAATTAAATTTCACAAATGTACATTATAATAAGTATATTTTGCAGCCGTTTAATTTCGATTTATTCTTTTTGTATGTTATTAATTAGGAGAAAAGTCTGTACAAAAGAATTGCTGCTGTAAAGCTGGCGTCTCTACAATAGTACTACCATGTGGTCACATTTATGTTTTGGTAAACAATAATAAATAATTCATTGTATCCAAATGAAAGCATTTTTTTCATCCAGTGCAATCATTGTATAATAATATTCTCATGATAATTATCTCTCTAGTTAACAAATTAACTTTGAATTCCCATAAGATCATAAATATATACATACCTATACTATAATCTGATACCTATTGTTGACTAATTCTTTCTACTGCCGATTTAGGTAGAAAACCATAAATGGAATTACCATTTTTATTTTTTGTCACATTTCGCAAACAATTACACATCGAATTTACTAACTTTTTAGTTTCTTCTATGGATATTTCATCCCATCCTTCTTGTCCACGCATAATTAGCTGTACCGATAATAAACGAACATATAATCAAGTAATTAATTACTCGCTTAATATTGTTTGTTTAATTGTTTATATCGATATACAGGGTGTATAAAAAAAGTTAGAACCCTTGAATATTTCGAAAAATATAAGTTTTATCAAAAAATGTTTCAGACAAAAGTTGTAGGGTTTAAACAGTTCTATTTACTGGCAATATCATTTTGAACTTGAAGAGTCACTGGAAGGTCACGTGAAGATCACTTCAATTTTTTTTAATGGAACACCCTATATATTTTTCCATATTTTTGTAGCTTACCTCGAGAGCTTTCTAAAACACTATGATAAAGTATTTTTTGATTAAAAACTTTTTGAATTACTAAGGTTTGAAAGTTTCAATAATTTTGACAAATTACAAAGTATCTTACAAAATATTCATTTTTCAATAATCTTACCCTAATACTTTTATGCACAGAATAATGAGATAAATTGACTGACGTAAAGAAAATATACAATTGTTTAAAAAAACATAAGTAAATAAATTTTCAAACAATTTTTTTTAAACAATTGTGTATTTTCTTTACGCCAGTCAATTTATCTCATTATTCTGTGCATAAAAGTATTAGGGTAAGATTATTGAAAAATGAATATTTTGTAAGATACTTTGTAATTTGTCAAAATTATTGAAACTTTCAAACCTTAGTAATTCAAAAAGTTTTTAATCAAAAAATACTTTATCATAGTGTTTTAGAAAGCTCTCGAGGTAAGCTACAAAAATATGGAAAAATATATAGGGTGTTCCATTAAAAAAAATTGAAGTGACCTTCACGTGACCTTCCAGTGACTCTTCAAGTTCAAAATGATATTGCCAGTAAATAGAACTGTTTAAACCCTACAACTTTTGTCTGAAACATTTTTTGATAAAACTTATATTTTTCGAAATATTCAAGGGTTCCGACCTTTTTTATACGCCCTGTATATGTAATTTTGTGTGCTACGCGGGAGTGAGTGAATGAGTGTGTGTGCATTTTCGTGTGCGTGTGCATGTGTGTGTGTGTCGTACGGTCACGATGAAGAGGCGTTTTGCTGTGATGCGCGTCAACGACGTTTATAATAATAATCTTGAGTTATAATTAAATAAACTTCTATTATTCTTGTTCATAAAGTATTTAAGAGTTCATTAGTATGTTTATTTCTATTGTAAAAAGAACCATTTATTTAGCAATCTAGTCGTAAATATATGATACCGGGATAAGCCTTTAAGCGAAAATCATCCTTCACGTGTGGACGCACCCTTACGCACGACGACGCTGTGCCGCCATGCGGACACGCGTCCGGTAAACATCGTAAAAATTGTGAGATGGTATTATGTGTCGTTAGCGATAGTTTTTAATTGTTTAGTTCTGCGAATTCCGTGTTACTTCTGTGCGTATTAATTAGAAGTGAGTTAAGGTGCGCATAGTTTTTCGGTGTGTCTCAATTTATGACGTGATTCGTATTTAACTGTACTTTGTATTTCGCATTGTAGGTTATAGCGCATCGGATCTTTTTCACGGATCCTGTTCCGTATAAATGAATAGATAAACCTATCAATAAAGAGAGAGTGAAAAGTATTTTCATTATTCCGATGTGTTTCCAGAGTATTAAGTGAAATCGCGTTGTATATTATATCGTACCATGTTGACGAATTTCGCACTGCTGGTTATTTATAAATAAAGAGTGACTCCTGTTACGTGAAACTACTGCCTTAGGCCGTGTTTAACCAGTGCATGCCCAACTTCTGTGAATACTGATATATTATTTTATATTATATATTACTAATGTTTTACAAACTATTCCCATTCGCTGTTGGTTTTAGATTTTTGTGATTTTAGCATTGTAGTAACCAGCTACTGAGTTCTTTCATGTAAGGTAAGTAATATGTTAATGCGCACAAGCAATATAAATACATAATATGTTACCATAAAATGAGATACATTGATCCAATGCACCAATAATCAACAGAGAGATGAAGAACAGCACCGTAATCAAGATAGCCAAGGCTTTGTACACTGCTGGAATTGCCAAATAGGGACTACTTCTGTGAACAATCTCCAGTGCCAGTCCGTTCCTGTGTACGTAGCTGTCAATGGATGCCTTGATCTTGGAAGAAACAAGGATCGTTTTAATATGAACCATTACTGCAATGTCTTGTCAATGCATTTTATCCTAATTACCATCCATTACTGAAAAAAATGAATTAAGGTAATTGATTGTCTGTTGTTGAAAACTATGATGACCTGTCAGATCCTTGTTTAACCTAATATTGTGCTTTCTTTCCTTATTTAACGACTAATTTACTCTAACAAACCCGTTTTTTTTTATAATTCCAGCTTTAAAGTCACTTGTAGCTGTTATGAGTATTCTAGCAGACACGACTGTAGAGCTTCTAAGAAAAAACTCAATAAACAATAGGGTGAGTGACCAAGGTACAAGGTAAATACGTGGTATAGTATATAGTGAAAAATACACTCTGTTATGGGAATATTTAAATATACAATACGTGTAATTGAATACAATATAATTTAAAATTATAACAATGTGTAATATGTGAAAAATAGTATAATGTAATATAAATATAATATATGAAAGTAACTTTGAATTGCAATAAGATCATGATACCCAAATACTTGTATTCTAAGAACAATTCCTTCAACCTAATATAATTCTATAGAATATGAAACAATGAAAAACCATTTATTAAGCTATGAATACTTCTAGTAGAAGAATTTATATTTTCAATGAGTATTGCGACATGTTATATAGCTTACAGTATTCCTCGATAAACGGATTTTCTACAGAAAAATATTTTTTCATATCCGATTGAAAATTAACTCGTTTAAACAAACTTCTCTGCTTTATTATACTAGTATAGATTAATTGTATGTTATTGTTTATCGTAAATCTGTAAGTATTAAGTACGTGATATAATAAATAAATAAGTGGGAAGGTAGGCAATATGTTATTAATTTAATAAAACGAAATAAAAATGAAATGATATGTAAATACGACAAATTTGTCGCTGCATATCATACGTCGATATATCGCTGCCCTTGTCCTACTTTACCTATTGTTGATTAATTCTTTCGACTGCCGATTTAGGTGGAAAACCATAAATGGAATTACCATTTTTATTTTTTGTCGCATTTCGCAAACAATTATACATCGAATTTACTAACTTTTTAGTTTTTTCTATGGATATTTTATCCCATCCTTCTTGTCCACGCATAATTAGCTGTACCGATAATAAACGAACATATAATCAAGTAATTAATTACTCGCTTAATATTGTTTGTTTAATTGTTTATATTGATATATCTGTAATTTTGTGTGCTACGCGGAGTATATATGTGTGTGTGTGTGTGTGTGTGTGCAGCGCTACAAGTCCGGACAAGTTTGCGAAGAACAAATGAATTTCGGATTTGCAAATATGTCGTACGGTCACGATGAAGAGGCGGTTTGCTGTGGTGCGCGTCAACAACGTTTATAATAATAATCTTGAGTTATAATTAAATAAACTTCTATTATTCTTGTTCATAAAGTATTTAAGAGTTCATTAGTGTGTTTATTTCTATTGTAAAAAGAACCATTTATTTAGCAGTCTAGTCGTAAATATATGATACCGGGATAAGCCTTTAAGCGAAAATCATCCTTCACGTGTGGACGCACCCTTACGCACGACGACGCTGTGCCGCCATGCGGACACGCGTCCGGTAAACATCGTAAAAATTGTGAGATGGTATTATGTGTCGTTAGCGATAGTTTTTAATTGTTTAGTTCTGCGAATTCCGTGTTACTTCTGTGCGTATTAATTAGAAGTGAGTTAAGGTGCGCATAGTTTTTCGGTGTGTCTCAATTTATGACGTGATTCGTATTTAACTGTACTTTGTATTTCGCATTGTAGGTTATAGCGCATCGGATCTTTTTCACGGATCCTGTTCCGTATAAATGAATAGATAAACCTATCAATAAAGAGAGAGTGAAAAGTATTTTCATTATTCCGATGTGTTTCCAGAGTATTAAGTGAAATCGCGTTGTATATTATATCGTACCATGTTGACGAATTTCGCACTGCTGGTTATTTATAAATAAAGAGTGACTCCTGTTACGTGAAACTACTGCCTTAGGCCGTGTTTAACCAGTGCATGCCCAACTTCTGTGAATACTGATATATTATTTTATATTATATATTACTAATGTTTTACAAACTATTCCCATTCGCTGTTGGTTTTAGATTTTTGTGATTTTAGCATTGTAGTAACCAGCTACTGAGTTCTTTCATGTAAGGTAAGTAATATGTTAATGCGCACAAGCAATATAAATACATAATATGTTACCATAAAATGAGATACATTGATCCAATGCACCAATAATCAACAGAGAGATGAAGAACAGCACCGTAATCAAGATAGCCAAGGCTTTGTACACTGCTGGAATTGCCAAATAGGGACTACTTCTGTGAACAATCTCCAATGCCAGTCCGTTCCTGTGTACGTAGCTGTCAATGGATGCCCTGATCTTGGAAGGAACAAGGATCGTTTTAATATGAACCATTGCTGCAATGTCTTGTCAATGCATTTTATCCTAATTACCATCCATTACTGAAAAAAATGAATTAAGGTAATTGATTGTCTGTTGTTGAAAACTATGATAACCTGTCAGATCCTTGTTTAACCTAAAATTGTGCTTTCTTTCCTTATTTAACGACTAATTTACTCTAACAAACCCGTTTTTTTTTATAATTCCAGCTTTAAAGTCACTTGTAGCTGTTATGAGTATTCTAGCAGACACGACTGTAGAGCTTCTAAGAAAAAACTCAATAAACAATAGGGTGAGTGACCAAAGTACAAGGTAAATACGTGGTATAGTATATAGTGAAAAATACACTCTGTTATGGGAATATTTAAATATACAATACGTGTAATTGAATACAATATAATTTAAAATTATAACAATGTGTAATATGTGAAAAATAGTATAATGTAATATAAATATAATATATGAAAGTAACTTTGAATTGCAATAAGATCATGATACCCAAATACTTGTATTCTAAGAACAATTCCTTCAACCTAATATAATTCTATAGAATATGAAACAATGAAAAACCATTTATTAAGCTATGAATACTTCTAGTAGAAGAATTTATATTTTCAATGAGTATTGCGACATGTTATATAGCTTACAGTATTCCTCGATAAACGGATTTTCTACAGAAAAATATTTTTTCATATCCGATTGAAAATTAACTCGTTTAAACAAACTTCTCTGCTTTATTATACTAGTATAGATTAATTGTATGTTATTGTTTATCGTAAATCTGTAAGTATTAAGTACGTGATATAATAAATAAATAAGTGGGAAGGTAGGCAATATGTTATTAATTTAATAAAACGAAATAAAAATGAAATGATATGTAAATACGACAAATTTGCCGCTGCATATCATACGTCGATATATCGCTGCCCTTGTCCTACTTTACCTATTGTTGATTAATTCTTTCGACTGCCGATTTAGGTGGAAAACCATAAATGGAGTTATTGACGTCAGCGTCATCACTGGGTGCTAGAAATACCGATATTTGTTCCTGTAAGAAATAAACAATATTAATCGCATGTATATTCGCCATCTGCAAAGAAGGATTATCGACTGAATAACTGCCTACTGCCGATATTAAGTTACTAAACTCACATTAAGGTGAGTTTTCCTGTTATTGTTTTTCAACAATCGGTGTATGTGTGTCGAACCTTGGCTTTATATTATGATTTTTAATATTCTTCATTTAACTAATCGCGTCATCTTTAACCAATTTCCATTTCAGGAGCCGCAATTGGAAACATTTGTAGTGGAGGTTATGGCGCCCCGAATTTGACAGCTGGAGTAACACAATATTCTACCTGCTGTATATCTCTTCTACAACTGCCTCCAGGGAATAAGCGTCTTTCATTCCTGTACACAACTTCGAGTATTCTTAAATGTAAGCAGTATCCAATATACTAATATAAATAATATACTATTTTGTAGCAAGCAACACTTATTCTGCTGCATTTCTTGATCAATGGAGAACGAGAAGAAGAAACTGAGAGCACCAGTGGATATAGAGGTACAAATTTTCTATGGAAGGTAAACATGACAGGTTGAGATTGTGTTGTGATCCTCCAGGTATGATGGTATGTCATACCTTTATCGATGATAACAATACTATCACTATAATAATATCATTTAGAATTAACAGATTGAGCAGCGCTAAACATGCATGAAATAATAGTAGACTCTAGTTACTGTGTTTTCATATAATGTAAGTTTATATAATAATTTATCTGTCATGATAAGCACTTTTTTTTTGTCAAAAAATTGAAAAGTATTTGCGCTTACATGTAAGAAGAGATGTTAAGCACGAAAATGCGTGGATCGGTAGAGTCAATTATTGATTTTTCTGCCCTTTTTTGTCTTATTCATCTTAAAAATGGTATATTCTAATGGGACTGTTGTACTGGGATGAGATGATTCTAAGTGTAAACACAGTACAAGTGATACGAAATAGATGAAAGTGAATAGTGAAATAACCATGCCTTTGTTGCACACAACTTTTTTTTACTTCTGATATTTTACTCGATAAAAGTGTTTGTTTGCAGATAGGAAAAGAATATGGGAACCATAACATTAAGTGTATATCAAGGAACTTGGAACAGGAAATTACAATTTAAGTATCTTATTTCTCTGTATCAATTTATTTACTTAAAGTATGTTAGGGTTATATTGTTTTTCAAGTTTATGATTGATGCAAGACAAATTTATTTAATTTTATAATACTCCCAACTTCTTTGTTATAATTTCTTCATCGGTGCTGGAACATGTGCTGGAAATAAAGAAAAGAAATATTATTATATATTGATACAATGTATTCAACAGCTTTAATTATAAAATAAAGGATATATTGAGAAAAATAAAGTTTAATATTTCTTTTACCTTAAACATATTTCCTGATGTACCTCGACAGAAAGTAATTGCATTTGCGCTTTCACAGAATGCCTGAGTTATTTGTTCAAAATATTTCATTGAAAATTATACATTCTGTCTCAACATTGGTTGATTTCTTTATTGTATGTATTCAACTTTTTTTCCTCTATAACTTCTTTTGTAATTTCTATATCAATGTCTGAACAAATGCTAAAAATGAATGGACAGAACAAAAGATCATATTATTCTATATTGATATATTGTATTTAACAGCACTTTCATTTTATTTCATGGAATATGCAGGTTCATTTTCATTGTTTTACCTTAATAAGTACTTTCAAGAAGCGATTCGCTGTAGCCTATACCTGTCAAAAATTAGATACAATTTTATCGATCAAATTTCTTTCACGAAATAAGCAATACATCCTTCCATTTATTCTTATTGGCATGACTTTGGCCGTGTTGGACCATCAGAATGTACGAAAAGAGGAAACATGCTTGAGTTCACAGATATAGTACTTATACGTGTAACGCGCAAAAGAAATTGATAAATAATAATAAACCTGACCACCCTTTAACACATGATTTAACTTATCCATTTATAGAGTGTTCTCTATCATATTCTACACTTCTTTATGAGAAAAAATAAATCAGTTCTACATCGCACACTTAAAAATTCCATATAGTTTTAATAAATCCAAACTAACCTATACATATGGATTACTGGACAATAATATTCTACGTGATACCATATTTCTTGCAATAACTGACATGCAGCTTCCTGCACTGTCTTAATAATCAGCTTGCAAATATTCCCCATTATAACCTGTACCTGTCAAACAATAAATACAACATTCAAATATCGCTTCTACATACAATGGACAAAATTACTTACCAATCAATGACAAATATTTACTGCTGCTGATTTTGTTCAAAATGAACATTAGCGTACATTTGCATTATGAAATCCGACGAAAAACCACTATTATATACAGGTTTATATACGATGCTACGAAAGATTTTAAATTTCATCTATACATTGCTAAACACATATTATGTACTTCAACACACGAAACAGAAAAAAATCACCAATTTAATTTAATTCACAGCCGAATTTAATATATTCCATCACATATTTTATCACATAACGCATAATATATACGAAACTTCATACACCGAATTGCGTATACCGCTACACGAACTAAAACAGAGCGAGTTCCAATCTCTACGCAGTCCGAAAGATTCGGAGTCCAAAAGAAACCTGTCCAATCGGCACGACGTCCAATCGGCACCGCGTCGAATTGGGACGAGTCCAATCGACACCGCGTCGAATTGGAACGCGTCCAATCGGCACCGCGTCGAATTGGAACGCGTCCAATCGGCACCGCTTCGAAACGGAACGCGTCGAATCGGGACCGTCCAATCGGGACGCGTCCAATCGGTCGACGTCCAAGTGGGCATCACTCGTATCTGTCTCTGGCTGTCTCTGTCTCTGTCTCTGTCTCTGTCTCTGTCTCTGTCTCTGTCTCTGTCTCTGTCTCTGTCTCTGTCTCTGTCCGTCTCTGTCTCTGTCTGTCTCTATCTCTGTCTGTCTCTGTATCTGTCTCTGTCTCTGTCTCTGTCTCTGGCCGTCTGCGTCTGTCTCTGTCTCCGTCTCTGTCTCTGTGTATATCTCTGTCTCTCTCTGGCCCTGTCTGTCTCTGTCTCTGGCTGCCTTTGTCTCTGTCTCTGTCTCGGTCTCTGTCTCTGCCTCTGTCTCTGTCTCTGTCTCTGTCTCTGTCTCTGTCTCTGTCTCTGTCTCTGTCCCTCTCTCTGTCTCTGTCTCTGTCTCTGTCTCTGTCTCTGTCTCTGTCTCTGTCTCTGTCTCTGTCTCTGTCTCTGTCTCTGTCTCTGTCTCTGTCTCTGTCTCTGTCTCTGTCTCTGTCTCTGTCTCTGTCTCTGTCTCTGTCTCTGTCTCTGCCTCTGTCTCTGTCTCTGTCTCTGTCTGTCTTTGTCTGTTTCTGCCTCTGCCTGTCTCTGTCTCGGTCTGCCTCTGTCTCTGTCTGTCTCTGTCTCTGTCTCTGTCTCTGTCTGTCTCTGTCTCTGTCTGTCTCTGTCTCTGTCTGTCTCTGTCTCTGTCTGTCTCTGTCTCTCTCTGGCCCTGTCTGTCTCTGTCTATCGCTGTCTTTGTCACTGTCTCTGTCTGTATCTGTCTGTCTCTGTCTGTCTCTGTCTGTCTCTGTCTGTCTCTGTCTCTGTCTGTCTCTGTCTGTCTCTGTCTCTGTCTGTCTCTGTCTCTGTCTGTCTTCGTCTCTGTCTGTCTCTGTCTCTGGCTGTCTCTGTCTGTCTCTGTCTGTCTCTGTCTGTCTCTGTCTGTCTCTGTCTGCATCTGTCTCTGCCTGTCTCTGTCTCTGCCTGTCTGTGTCCCTGTCTGTCTCTGTCTCTGTCTGTCTCTGTCTGTTTCTGTCTCTGTCTGTCTCTGTCTCTGCCTGTCTGTGTCTCTCTCTGTCTTTGTCTCTGTCTCTGTCCGTCTCTGTTTCTGTATGTATCTGTCTCTGGCTGTCTCTGTCTCTGTCTCTGTCTCTGTCTCTGTCTCTGTCTCAGTCTCTGTCTCTGTCTCTGTCTCTGTCTCTGTCTCTGTCTCTGTCTCTGTCTCTGTCTCTGTCTCTGTCTCTGTCTCTGTCTCTGTCTCTGTCTCTGTCTCTGTCTCTGTCTCTGTCCGTCTCTGTCTCTGTCTGTCTCTATCTCTGTCTGTCTCTGTATCTGTCTCTGTCTATGTCTCTGTCTCTGTCCGTCTCCGTCTGTCTCTGTCTCCGTCTCTGTCTCTGTGTATATCTCTGTCTCTCTCTGGCCCTGTCTGTCTCTGTCTCTCGCTGCCTTTGTCTCTGTCTCTGTCTCAGTCTCTGTCTCTGCCTCTGTCTCTGTCTCTGTCTCTGTCTCTGTCTCTGTCTCTGTCTCTGTCTCTGTCTCTGTCTCTGTCTCTGTCTCTGTCTCTGTCTCTGTCTCTGTCTCTGTCTCTGTCTCTGTCTCTGTCTCTGTCTCTGTCTCTGTCTCTGTCTCTGTCTCTGTCTCTGCCTCTGTCTCTGTCTCTGTCTCTGTCTCTGTCTGTCTCTGTCTGTTTCTCTCTCTGCCTGTCTCTGTCTCGGTCTGTCTCTGTCTCTGTCTGTCTCTGCCTCTGTCTGTCTCTGTCTCTCTCTGGCCCTGTCTGTCTCTGTCTGTCTCTGTCTGCATCTGTCTCTGTCTATCTCTGTCTCTGTCTATCTCTGTCTCTGCCTGTCTGTGTCTCTCTCTGCCTCTGTCTCTGTCTGTCTCTGTCTGTCTCCGTCTGCATCTGTCTCTGTCTATCTCTGTCTCTGCATGTCTGTGTCTCTGTCTGTCTCTGTCTCTGTCTGTCTCTGTATGTCTTTGTCTCTGCCTGTCTCTGTCTCTGTCTTTGTCTGTCTCTGTCTCTCTCTGTCTCCGTCTCTGTTTGTCTCTGTCTGTCTCTGTCTCTGCCTGTCTCTGTCTCTGTCTCTGTCTCTGTCTCTGTCTCTGTCTCTGTCTGTTTCTGTCTCTGCCTGTATCTGTCTCGGTCTGCCTCTGTCTGTCTCTGTCTCTGCCTGTCTCTGTCTCTGTCTGTCTCTGTCTCTCTCTGGCCCTGTCTGTCTCTGTCTCTGTTTCTGTCTGTCTCTGTCTCTGTCTGTCTCTGTCTCTCTCTGGCCCTGTCTGTCTCTGTCTATCGCTGTCTTTGTCTCTGTCTCTGTCCGTATCTGTCTGTCTCTGTCTGTCTCTGTCTGTCTCTGTCTGTCTCTGTCTCTGTCTGTCTCTGTCTGTCTCTGTCTCTGTCTGTCTCTGTCTCTGTCTGTCTTCGTCTCTGTCTGTCTCTGTCTCTGGCTGTCTCTGTCTGTCTCTGTCTGCATCTGCCTCTGTCTGTCTCTGTCTCTGCCTGTCTGTGTCTCTGTCTGTCTCTGTCTCTGTCTGTCTCTCTCTGTTTCTGTCTCTGTCTGTCTCTGTCTCTGCCTGTCTGTGTCTCTCTCTGTCTTTGTCTCTGTCTCTGTCCGTCTCTGTTTCTGTATGTATCTGTCTCTGGCTGTCTCTGTCTCTGTCTCTGTCTCTGTCTCTGTCTCTGTCTCTGTCTCTGTCTCTGTCTCTGTCTCTGTCTCTGTCTCTGTCTCTGTCTCTGTCTCTGTCCGTCTCTGTCTCTGTCTGTCTCTATCTCTGTCTGTCTCTGTATCTGTCTCTGTCTATGTCTCTGTCTCTGTCCGTCTCCGTCTGTCTCTGTCTCCGTCTCTGTCTCTGTTTATATCTCTGTCTCTCTCTGGCCCTGTCTGTCTCTGTCTCTCGCTGCCTTTGTCTCTGTCTCTGTCTCAGTCTCTGTCTCTGCCTCTGTCTCTGTCTCTGTCTCTGTCTCTGTCTCTGTCTCTGTCTCTGTCTCTGTCTCTGTCTCTGTCTCTGTCTCTGTCTCTGTCTCTGTCTCTGTCTCTGTCTCTGTCTCTGTCTCTGTCCCTCTCTCTGTCTCTGTCTCTGTCTCTGTCTCTGTCTCTGTCTCTGTCTCTGTCTCTGTCTCTGTCTCTGTCTCTGTCTCTGTCTCTGTCTCTGTCTCTGTCTCTGTCTCTGTCTCTGTCTCTGTCTCTGTCTCTGTCTCTGTCTCTGTCTCTGCCTCTGTCTCTGTCTCTGTCTCTGTCTGTCTTTGTCTGTTTCTGCCTCTGCCTGTCTCTGTCTCGGTCTGCCTCTGTCTCTGTCTGTCTCTGTCTCTGTCTCTGTCTCTGTCTGTCTCTGTCTCTGTCTGTCTCTGTCTCTGTCTGTCTCTGTCTCTGTCTGTCTCTGTCTCTGTCTGTCTCTGTCTCTCTCTGGCCCTGTCTGTCTCTGTCTATCGCTGTCTTTGTCACTGTCTCTGTCTGTATCTGTCTGTCTCTGTCTGTCTCTGTCTGTCTCTGTCTGTCTCTGTCTCTGTCTGTCTCTGTCTGTCTCTGTCTCTGTCTGTCTCTGTCTCTGTCTGTCTTCGTCTCTGTCTGTCTCTGTCTCTGGCTGTCTCTGTCTGTCTCTGTCTGTCTCTGTCTGTCTCTGTCTGTCTCTGTCTGCATCTGTCTCTGCCTGTCTCTGTCTCTGCCTGTCTGTGTCCCTGTCTGTCTCTGTCTCTGTCTGTCTCTGTCTGTTTCTGTCTCTGTCTGTCTCTGTCTCTGCCTGTCTGTGTCTCTCTCTGTCTTTGTCTCTGTCTCTGTCCGTCTCTGTTTCTGTATGTATCTGTCTCTGGCTGTCTCTGTCTCTGTCTCTGTCTCTGTCTCTGTCTCTGTCTCAGTCTCTGTCTCTGTCTCTGTCTCTGTCTCTGTCTCTGTCTCTGTCTCTGTCTCTGTCTCTGTCTCTGTCTCTGTCTCTGTCTCTGTCTCTGTCTCTGTCTCTGTCCGTCTCTGTCTCTGTCTGTCTCTATCTCTGTCTGTCTCTGTATCTGTCTCTGTCTATGTCTCTGTCTCTGTCCGTCTCCGTCTGTCTCTGTCTCCGTCTCTGTCTCTGTGTATATCTCTGTCTCTCTCTGGCCCTGTCTGTCTCTGTCTCTCGCTGCCTTTGTCTCTGTCTCTGTCTCAGTCTCTGTCTCTGCCTCTGTCTCTGTCTCTGTCTCTGTCTCTGTCTCTGTCTCTGTCTCTGTCTCTGTCTCTGTCTCTGTCTCTGTCTCTGTCTCTGTCTCTGTCTCTGTCTCTGTCTCTGTCTCTGTCTCTGTCTCTGTCTCTGTCTCTGTCTCTGTCTCTGTCTCTGTCTCTGCCTCTGTCTCTGTCTCTGTCTCTGTCTCTGTCTGTCTCTGTCTGTTTCTCTCTCTGCCTGTCTCTGTCTCGGTCTGTCTCTGTCTCTGTCTGTCTCTGCCTCTGTCTGTCTCTGTCTCTCTCTGGCCCTGTCTGTCTCTGTCTGTCTCTGTCTGCATCTGTCTCTGTCTATCTCTGTCTCTGTCTATCTCTGTCTCTGCCTGTCTGTGTCTCTCTCTGCCTCTGTCTCTGTCTGTCTCTGTCTGTCTCCGTCTGCATCTGTCTCTGTCTATCTCTGTCTCTGCATGTCTGTGTCTCTGTCTGTCTCTGTCTCTGTCTGTCTCTGTATGTCTTTGTCTCTGCCTGTCTCTGTCTCTGTCTTTGTCTGTCTCTGTCTCTCTCTGTCTCCGTCTCTGTTTGTCTCTGTCTGTCTCTGTCTCTGCCTGTCTCTGTCTCTGTCTCTGTCTCTGTCTCTGTCTCTGTCTCTGTCTCTGTCTGTTTCTGTCTCTGCCTGTATCTGTCTCGGTCTGCCTCTGTCTGTCTCTGTCTCTGCCTGTCTCTGTCTCTGTCTGTCTCTGTCTCTCTCTGGCCCTGTCTGTCTCTGTCTCTGTTTCTGTCTGTCTCTGTCTCTGTCTGTCTCTGTCTCTCTCTGGCCCTGTCTGTCTCTGTCTATCGCTGTCTTTGTCTCTGTCTCTGTCCGTATCTGTCTGTCTCTGTCTGTCTCTGTCTGTCTCTGTCTGTCTCTGTCTCTGTCTGTCTCTGTCTGTCTCTGTCTCTGTCTGTCTCTGTCTCTGTCTGTCTTCGTCTCTGTCTGTCTCTGTCTCTGGCTGTCTCTGTCTGTCTCTGTCTGCATCTGCCTCTGTCTGTCTCTGTCTCTGCCTGTCTGTGTCTCTGTCTGTCTCTGTCTCTGTCTGTCTCTCTCTGTTTCTGTCTCTGTCTGTCTCTGTCTCTGCCTGTCTGTGTCTCTCTCTGTCTTTGTCTCTGTCTCTGTCCGTCTCTGTTTCTGTATGTATCTGTCTCTGGCTGTCTCTGTCTCTGTCTCTGTCTCTGTCTCTGTCTCTGTCTCTGTCTCTGTCTCTGTCTCTGTCTCTGTCTCTGTCTCTGTCTCTGTCTCTGTCCGTCTCTGTCTCTGTCTGTCTCTATCTCTGTCTGTCTCTGTATCTGTCTCTGTCTATGTCTCTGTCTCTGTCCGTCTCCGTCTGTCTCTGTCTCCGTCTCTGTCTCTGTTTATATCTCTGTCTCTCTCTGGCCCTGTCTGTCTCTGTCTCTCGCTGCCTTTGTCTCTGTCTCTGTCTCAGTCTCTGTCTCTGCCTCTGTCTCTGTCTCTGTCTCTGTCTCTGTCTCTGTCTCTGTCTCTGTCTCTGTCTCTGTCTCTGTCTCTGTCTCTGTCTCTGTCTCTGTCTCTGTCTCTGTCTCTGTCTCTGTCTCTGTCTCTGTCTCTGTCTCTGTCTCTGTCTCTGTCTCTGTCTCTGTCTCTGTCTCTGTCTCTGTCTCTGTCTCTGTCTCTGTCTCTGTCTCTGTCTCTGTCTCTGTCTCTGTCTCTGTCTCTGTCTCTGTCTCTGTCTCTGTCTCTGTCTCTGTCTCTGTCCTTGTCTGTTTCTGCCTCTGCCTGTCTCTGTCTCGGTCTGCCTCTGTCTCTGTCTGTCTCTGTCTGTCTCTGTCTCTGTCTGTCTCTGTCTCTGTCTGTCTTCGTCTCTGTCTGTCTCTGTCTCTGGCTGTCTCTGTCTGTTTCTGTCTCTGGCTGTCTCTGTCTGTCTCTGGCTGTCTCTGTCTCTGTCTGTCTCTGTCTCCGCCTGTCTGTGTCTCTGTCTATCTCTGTCTCTATCTGTCTCTGTCTGTTTCTGTCTCTGTCTGTCTCTGTCTCTGCCTGTCTGTGTCTCTCTCTGTCTTTGTCTCTGTCTCTGTCCGTCTCTGTTTCTGTATGTATCTGTCCCTGGCTGTCTCTGTCTCTGTCTCTGTCTCTGTCTCTGTCTCTGTCTCTGTCCGTCTCTGTCTCTGTCTGTCTCTATCTCTGTCTGTCTCTGTATCTGTCTCTGTCTCTGTCTCTGTCTCTGTCCGTCTCCGTCTGTCTCTGTCTCCGTCTCTGTCTCTGTGTATATCTCTGTCTCTCTCTGGCCCTGTCTGTCTCTGTCTCTCGCTGCCTTTGTCTCTGTCTCTGTCTCGGTCTCTGTTTCTGCCTCTGTCTCTGTCTCTGTCTCTGTCTCTGTCTCTGTCTCTGTCTCTGTCTCTGTTTCTGTCCCTGTCTCTGTCTCTGTCTCTGTCTCTGTCTCTGTCTCTGTCTCTGTCTCTGTCTCTGTCTCTGTCTCTGTCTCTGTCTCTGTCTCTGTCTCTGTCTCTGTCTCTGTCTCTGTCTCTGTCTCTGTCTCTGTCTCTGTCTCTGTCTCTGTCTCTGTCTCTGTCTCTGCCTCTGCCTCTGTCTCTGTCTCTGTCTCTGTCTGTCTTTGTCTGTTTCTGCCTCTGCCTGTCTCTGTCTCGGTCTGCCTCTGTCTCTGTCTGTCTCTGTCTCTGTCTCTGTCTCTGTCTCTGTCTGTCTCTGTCTCTGTCTGTCTCTGTCTCTGTCTGTCTCTGTCTCTGTCTGTCTCTGTCTCTGTCTGTCTCTGTCTCTGTCTGTCTCTGTCTCTCTCTGGCCCTGTCTGTCTCTGTCTATCGCTGTCTTTGTCCCTGTCTCTGTCTGTATCTGTCTGTCTCTGTCTGTCTCTGTCTCTGTCTGTCTCTGTCTGTCTCTGTCTCTGTCTGTCTCTGTCTCTGTCTGTCTTCGTCTCTGTCTGTCTCTGTCTCTGGCTGTCTCTGTCTGTCTCTGTCTGCATCTGTCTCTGTCTGTCTCTGTCTCTGCCTGTCTGTGTCCCTGTCTGTCTCTGTCTCTGTCTGTCTCTGTCTGTTTCTGTCTCTGTCTGTCTCTGTCTCTGCCTGTCTGTGTCTCTCTCTGTCTTTGTCTCTGTCTCTGTCCGTCTCTGTTTCTGTATGTATCTGTCTCTGGCTGTCTCTGTCTCTGTCTCTGTCTCTGTCTCTGTCTCTGTCTCTGTCTCTGTCTCTGTCTCTGTCTCTGTCTCTGTCTCTGTCTCTGTCTCTGTCTCTGTCTCTGTCTCTGTCTCTGTCCGTCTCTGTCTCTGTCTGTCTCTATCTCTGTCTGTCTCTGTATCTGTCTCTGTCTATGTCTCTGTCTCTGTCCGTCTCCGTCTGTCTCTGTCTCCGTCTCTGTCTCTGTGTATATCTCTGTCTCTCTCTGGCCCTGTCTGTCTCTGTCTCTCGCTGCCTTTGTCTCTGTCTCTGTCTCAGTCTCTGTCTCTGCCTCTGTCTCTGCCTCTGTCTGTGTCTCTGTCTCTGTCTCTGTCTCTGTCTCTGTCTCTGTCTCTGTCTCTGTCACTGTCTCTGTCTCTGTCTCTGTCTCTGTCTCTGTCTCTGTCTCTGTCTCTGTCTCTGTCTCTGTCTCTGTCTCTGCCTCTGTCTCTGTCTCTGTCTCTATCTCTGTCTCTGTCTCTCCCTCTGTCTCTGTCTCTGTCTGTCTCTGTCTCTGTCTGTCTCTGTCTCTGTCTGTCTCTGTCTCTCTCTGGCCCTGTCTGTCTCTGTCTATCGCTGTCTTTGTCTCTGTCTCTGTCTGTATCTGTCTGTCTCTGTCTGTCTCTGTCTGTCTCTGTCTGTCTCTGTCTCTGTCTGTCTCTGTCTGTCTCTGTCTCTGTCTGTCTCTGTCTCTGTCTGTCTTCGTCTCTGTCTGTCTCTGTCTCTGGCTGTCTCTGTCTGTCTCTGTCTCTGGCTGTCTCTGTCTGTCTCTGGCTGTCTCTGTCTCTGTCTGTCTCTGTCTCTGCCTGTCTGTGTCTCTCTCTGTCTCTGTCTCTGTCTGTCTCTGTCTGTCTCTGTCTGCATCTGTCTCTGTCTATCTCTGTCTCTGCATGTCTGTGTCTCTGTCTGTCTCTGTCTCTGTCTGTCTCTGTATGTCTCTGTCTCTGCCTGTCTCTGTCTCTGTCTTTGTCTGTCTCTGTCTCTCTCTGTCTCCGTCTCTGTTTGTCTCTGTCTGTCTCTGTCTCTGCCTGTCTCTGTCTCTGTCTCTGCCTCTGTCTCTGTCTCTGTCTCTGTCTCTGTCTCTGTCTCTGTCTCTGTCTCTGCCTCTGTCTCTGTCTCTGTCTCTGTCTGTCTTTGTCTGTTTCTGCCTCTGCCTGTCTCTGTCTCGGTCTGCCTCTGTCTCTGTCTGTCTCTGTCTCGGTCTGCCTCTGTCTCTGTCTGTCTCTGTCTGTCTCTGTCTCTGTCTGTCTCTGTCTCTGTCTGTCTTCGTCTCTGTCTGTCTCTGTCTCTGGCTGTCTCTGTCTGTTTCTGTCTCTGGCTGTCTCTGTCTGTCTCTGGCTGTCTCTGTCTCTGTCTGTCTCTGTCTCCGCCTGTCTGTGTCTCTGTCTGTCTCTGTCTCTATCTGTCTCTGTCTGTTTCTGTCTCTGTCTGTCTCTGTCTCTGCCTGTCTGTGTCTCTCTCTGTCTTTGTCTCTGTCTCTGTCCGTCTCTGTTTCTGTATGTATCTGTCCCTGGCTGTCTCTGTCTCTGTCTCTGTCTCTGTCTCTGTCTCTGTCTCTGTCCGTCTCTGTCTCTGTCTGTCTCTATCTCTGTCTGTCTCTGTATCTGTCTCTGTCTCTGTCTCTGTCTCTGTCTCTGTCCGTCTCCGTCTGTCTCTGTCTCCGTCTCTGTCTCTGTGTATATCTCTGTCTCTCTCTGGCCCTGTCTGTCTCTGTCTCTCGCTGCCTTTGTCTCTGTCTCTGTCTCGGTCTCTGTCTCTGCCTCTGTCTCTGTCTCTGTCTCTGTCTCTGTCTCTGTCTCTGTTTCTGTCCCTGTCTCTGTCTCTGTCTCTGTCTCTGTCTCTGTCTCTGTCTCTGTCTCTGTCTCTGTCTCTGTCTCTGTCTCTGTCTCTGTCTCTGTCTCTGTCTCTGTCTCTGTCTGTCTTCGTCTCTGTCTGTCTCTGTCTCTGGCTGTCTCTGTCTGTCTCTGTCTGTCTCTGTCTGTCTCTGTCTGTCTCTGTCTGCATCTGTCTCTGCCTGTCTCTGTCTCTGCCTGTCTGTGTCCCTGTCTGTCTCTGTCTCTGTCTGTCTCTGTCTGTTTCTGTCTCTGTCTGTCTCTGTCTCTGCCTGTCTGTGTCTCTCTCTGTCTTTGTCTCTGTCTCTGTCCGTCTCTGTTTCTGTATGTATCTGTCTCTGGCTGTCTCTGTCTCTGTCTCTGTCTCTGTCTCTGTCTCTGTCTCAGTCTCTGTCTCTGTCTCTGTCTCTGTCTCTGTCTCTGTCTCTGTCTCTGTCTCTGTCTCTGTCTCTGTCTCTGTCTCTGTCTCTGTCTCTGTCTCTGTCTCTGTCTCTGTCTCTGTCCGTCTCTGTCTCTGTCTGTCTCTATCTCTGTCTGTCTCTGTATCTGTCTCTGTCTATGTCTCTGTCTCTGTCCGTCTCCGTCTGTCTCTGTCTCCGTCTCTGTCTCTGTGTATATCTCTGTCTCTCTCTGGCCCTGTCTGTCTCTGTCTCTCGCTGCCTTTGTCTCTGTCTCTGTCTCAGTCTCTGTCTCTGCCTCTGTCTCTGTCTCTGTCTCTGTCTCTGTCTCTGTCTCTGTCTCTGTCTCTGTCTCTGTCTCTGTCTCTGTCTCTGTCTCTGTCTCTGTCTCTGTCTCTGTCTCTGTCTCTGTCTCTGTCTCTGTCTCTGTCTCTGTCTCTGTCTCTGTCTCTGTCTCTGTCTCTGCCTCTGTCTCTGTCTCTGTCTCTGTCTCTGTCTGTCTCTGTCTGTTTCTCTCTCTGCCTGTCTCTGTCTCGGTCTGTCTCTGTCTCTGTCTGTCTCTGCCTCTGTCTGTCTCTGTCTCTCTCTGGCCCTGTCTGTCTCTGTCTGTCTCTGTCTGCATCTGTCTCTGTCTATCTCTGTCTCTGTCTATCTCTGTCTCTGCCTGTCTGTGTCTCTCTCTGCCTCTGTCTCTGTCTGTCTCTGTCTGTCTCCGTCTGCATCTGTCTCTGTCTATCTCTGTCTCTGCATGTCTGTGTCTCTGTCTGTCTCTGTCTCTGTCTGTCTCTGTATGTCTTTGTCTCTGCCTGTCTCTGTCTCTGTCTTTGTCTGTCTCTGTCTCTCTCTGTCTCCGTCTCTGTTTGTCTCTGTCTGTCTCTGTCTCTGCCTGTCTCTGTCTCTGTCTCTGTCTCTGTCTCTGTCTCTGTCTCTGTCTGTTTCTGTCTCTGCCTGTATCTGTCTCGGTCTGCCTCTGTCTGTCTCTGTCTCTGCCTGTCTCTGTCTCTGTCTGTCTCTGTCTCTCTCTGGCCCTGTCTGTCTCTGTCTCTGTTTCTGTCTGTCTCTGTCTCTGTCTGTCTCTGTCTCTCTCTGGCCCTGTCTGTCTCTGTCTATCGCTGTCTTTGTCTCTGTCTCTGTCCGTATCTGTCTGTCTCTGTCTGTCTCTGTCTGTCTCTGTCTGTCTCTGTCTCTGTCTGTCTCTGTCTGTCTCTGTCTCTGTCTGTCTCTGTCTCTGTCTGTCTTCGTCTCTGTCTGTCTCTGTCTCTGGCTGTCTCTGTCTGTCTCTGTCTGCATCTGCCTCTGTCTGTCTCTGTCTCTGCCTGTCTGTGTCTCTGTCTGTCTCTGTCTCTGTCTGTCTCTCTCTGTTTCTGTCTCTGTCTGTCTCTGTCTCTGCCTGTCTGTGTCTCTCTCTGTCTTTGTCTCTGTCTCTGTCCGTCTCTGTTTCTGTATGTATCTGTCTCTGGCTGTCTCTGTCTCTGTCTCTGTCTCTGTCTCTGTCTCTGTCTCTGTCTCTGTCTCTGTCTCTGTCTCTGTCTCTGTCTCTGTCTCTGTCTCTGTCTCTGTCCGTCTCTGTCTCTGTCTGTCTCTATCTCTGTCTGTCTCTGTATCTGTCTCTGTCTATGTCTCTGTCTCTGTCCGTCTCCGTCTGTCTCTGTCTCCGTCTCTGTCTCTGTTTATATCTCTGTCTCTCTCTGGCCCTGTCTGTCTCTGTCTCTCGCTGCCTTTGTCTCTGTCTCTGTCTCAGTCTCTGTCTCTGCCTCTGTCTCTGTCTCTGTCTCTGTCTCTGTCTCTGTCTCTGTCTCTGTCTCTGTCTCTGTCTCTGTCTCTGTCTCTGTCTCTGTCTCTGTCTCTGTCTCTGTCTCTGTCTCTGTCTCTGTCTCTGTCCCTCTCTCTGTCTCTGTCTCTGTCTCTGTCTCTGTCTCTGTCTCTGTCTCTGTCTCTGTCTCTGTCTCTGTCTCTGTCTCTGTCTCTGTCTCTGTCTCTGTCTCTGTCTCTGTCTCTGTCTCTGTCTCTGTCTCTGTCTCTGTCTCTGTCTCTGCCTCTGTCTCTGTCTCTGTCTCTGTCTGTCTTTGTCTGTTTCTGCCTCTGCCTGTCTCTGTCTCGGTCTGCCTCTGTCTCTGTCTGTCTCTGTCTCTGTCTCTGTCTCTGTCTGTCTCTGTCTCTGTCTGTCTCTGTCTCTGTCTGTCTCTGTCTCTGTCTGTCTCTGTCTCTGTCTGTCTCTGTCTCTCTCTGGCCCTGTCTGTCTCTGTCTATCGCTGTCTTTGTCACTGTCTCTGTCTGTATCTGTCTGTCTCTGTCTGTCTCTGTCTGTCTCTGTCTGTCTCTGTCTCTGTCTGTCTCTGTCTGTCTCTGTCTCTGTCTGTCTCTGTCTCTGTCTGTCTTCGTCTCTGTCTGTCTCTGTCTCTGGCTGTCTCTGTCTGTCTCTGTCTGTCTCTGTCTGTCTCTGTCTGTCTCTGTCTGCATCTGTCTCTGCCTGTCTCTGTCTCTGCCTGTCTGTGTCCCTGTCTGTCTCTGTCTCTGTCTGTCTCTGTCTGTTTCTGTCTCTGTCTGTCTCTGTCTCTGCCTGTCTGTGTCTCTCTCTGTCTTTGTCTCTGTCTCTGTCCGTCTCTGTTTCTGTATGTATCTGTCTCTGGCTGTCTCTGTCTCTGTCTCTGTCTCTGTCTCTGTCTCTGTCTCAGTCTCTGTCTCTGTCTCTGTCTCTGTCTCTGTCTCTGTCTCTGTCTCTGTCTCTGTCTCTGTCTCTGTCTCTGTCTCTGTCTCTGTCTCTGTCTCTGTCTCTGTCCGTCTCTGTCTCTGTCTGTCTCTATCTCTGTCTGTCTCTGTATCTGTCTCTGTCTATGTCTCTGTCTCTGTCCGTCTCCGTCTGTCTCTGTCTCCGTCTCTGTCTCTGTGTATATCTCTGTCTCTCTCTGGCCCTGTCTGTCTCTGTCTCTCGCTGCCTTTGTCTCTGTCTCTGTCTCAGTCTCTGTCTCTGCCTCTGTCTCTGTCTCTGTCTCTGTCTCTGTCTCTGTCTCTGTCTCTGTCTCTGTCTCTGTCTCTGTCTCTGTCTCTGTCTCTGTCTCTGTCTCTGTCTCTGTCTCTGTCTCTGTCTCTGTCTCTGTCTCTGTCTCTGTCTCTGTCTCTGTCTCTGTCTCTGCCTCTGTCTCTGTCTCTGTCTCTGTCTCTGTCTGTCTCTGTCTGTTTCTCTCTCTGCCTGTCTCTGTCTCGGTCTGTCTCTGTCTCTGTCTGTCTCTGCCTCTGTCTGTCTCTGTCTCTCTCTGGCCCTGTCTGTCTCTGTCTGTCTCTGTCTGCATCTGTCTCTGTCTATCTCTGTCTCTGTCTATCTCTGTCTCTGCCTGTCTGTGTCTCTCTCTGCCTCTGTCTCTGTCTGTCTCTGTCTGTCTCCGTCTGCATCTGTCTCTGTCTATCTCTGTCTCTGCATGTCTGTGTCTCTGTCTGTCTCTGTCTCTGTCTGTCTCTGTATGTCTTTGTCTCTGCCTGTCTCTGTCTCTGTCTTTGTCTGTCTCTGTCTCTCTCTGTCTCCGTCTCTGTTTGTCTCTGTCTGTCTCTGTCTCTGCCTGTCTCTGTCTCTGTCTCTGTCTCTGTCTCTGTCTCTGTCTCTGTCTCTGTCTGTTTCTGTCTCTGCCTGTATCTGTCTCGGTCTGCCTCTGTCTGTCTCTGTCTCTGCCTGTCTCTGTCTCTGTCTGTCTCTGTCTCTCTCTGGCCCTGTCTGTCTCTGTCTCTGTTTCTGTCTGTCTCTGTCTCTGTCTGTCTCTGTCTCTCTCTGGCCCTGTCTGTCTCTGTCTATCGCTGTCTTTGTCTCTGTCTCTGTCCGTATCTGTCTGTCTCTGTCTGTCTCTGTCTGTCTCTGTCTGTCTCTGTCTCTGTCTGTCTCTGTCTGTCTCTGTCTCTGTCTGTCTCTGTCTCTGTCTGTCTTCGTCTCTGTCTGTCTCTGTCTCTGGCTGTCTCTGTCTGTCTCTGTCTGCATCTGCCTCTGTCTGTCTCTGTCTCTGCCTGTCTGTGTCTCTGTCTGTCTCTGTCTCTGTCTGTCTCTCTCTGTTTCTGTCTCTGTCTGTCTCTGTCTCTGCCTGTCTGTGTCTCTCTCTGTCTTTGTCTCTGTCTCTGTCCGTCTCTGTTTCTGTATGTATCTGTCTCTGGCTGTCTCTGTCTCTGTCTCTGTCTCTGTCTCTGTCTCTGTCTCTGTCTCTGTCTCTGTCTCTGTCTCTGTCTCTGTCTCTGTCTCTGTCTCTGTCCGTCTCTGTCTCTGTCTGTCTCTATCTCTGTCTGTCTCTGTATCTGTCTCTGTCTATGTCTCTGTCTCTGTCCGTCTCCGTCTGTCTCTGTCTCCGTCTCTGTCTCTGTTTATATCTCTGTCTCTCTCTGGCCCTGTCTGTCTCTGTCTCTCGCTGCCTTTGTCTCTGTCTCTGTCTCAGTCTCTGTCTCTGCCTCTGTCTCTGTCTCTGTCTCTGTCTCTGTCTCTGTCTCTGTCTCTGTCTCTGTCTCTGTCTCTGTCTCTGTCTCTGTCTCTGTCTCTGTCTCTGTCTCTGTCTCTGTCTCTGTCTCTGTCTCTGTCTCTGTCTCTGTCTCTGTCTCTGTCTCTGTCTCTGTCTCTGTCTCTGTCTCTGTCTCTGTCTCTGTCTCTGTCTCTGTCTCTGTCTCTGTCTCTGTCTCTGTCTCTGTCTCTGTCTCTGTCTCTGTCTCTGTCTCTGTCTCTGTCTCTGTCTCTGTCTCTGTCTCTGTCCTTGTCTGTTTCTGCCTCTGCCTGTCTCTGTCTCGGTCTGCCTCTGTCTCTGTCTGTCTCTGTCTGTCTCTGTCTCTGTCTGTCTCTGTCTCTGTCTGTCTTCGTCTCTGTCTGTCTCTGTCTCTGGCTGTCTCTGTCTGTTTCTGTCTCTGGCTGTCTCTGTCTGTCTCTGGCTGTCTCTGTCTCTGTCTGTCTCTGTCTCCGCCTGTCTGTGTCTCTGTCTATCTCTGTCTCTATCTGTCTCTGTCTGTTTCTGTCTCTGTCTGTCTCTGTCTCTGCCTGTCTGTGTCTCTCTCTGTCTTTGTCTCTGTCTCTGTCCGTCTCTGTTTCTGTATGTATCTGTCCCTGGCTGTCTCTGTCTCTGTCTCTGTCTCTGTCTCTGTCTCTGTCTCTGTCCGTCTCTGTCTCTGTCTGTCTCTATCTCTGTCTGTCTCTGTATCTGTCTCTGTCTCTGTCTCTGTCTCTGTCCGTCTCCGTCTGTCTCTGTCTCCGTCTCTGTCTCTGTGTATATCTCTGTCTCTCTCTGGCCCTGTCTGTCTCTGTCTCTCGCTGCCTTTGTCTCTGTCTCTGTCTCGGTCTCTGTTTCTGCCTCTGTCTCTGTCTCTGTCTCTGTCTCTGTCTCTGTCTCTGTCTCTGTCTCTGTTTCTGTCCCTGTCTCTGTCTCTGTCTCTGTCTCTGTCTCTGTCTCTGTCTCTGTCTCTGTCTCTGTCTCTGTCTCTGTCTCTGTCTCTGTCTCTGTCTCTGTCTCTGTCTCTGTCTCTGTCTCTGTCTCTGTCTCTGTCTCTGTCTCTGTCTCTGTCTCTGTCTCTGCCTCTGCCTCTGTCTCTGTCTCTGTCTCTGTCTGTCTTTGTCTGTTTCTGCCTCTGCCTGTCTCTGTCTCGGTCTGCCTCTGTCTCTGTCTGTCTCTGTCTCTGTCTCTGTCTCTGTCTCTGTCTGTCTCTGTCTCTGTCTGTCTCTGTCTCTGTCTGTCTCTGTCTCTGTCTGTCTCTGTCTCTGTCTGTCTCTGTCTCTCTCTGGCCCTGTCTGTCTCTGTCTATCGCTGTCTTTGTCCCTGTCTCTGTCTGTATCTGTCTGTCTCTGTCTGTCTCTGTCTCTGTCTGTCTCTGTCTGTCTCTGTCTCTGTCTGTCTCTGTCTCTGTCTGTCTTCGTCTCTGTCTGTCTCTGTCTCTGGCTGTCTCTGTCTGTCTCTGTCTGCATCTGTCTCTGTCTGTCTCTGTCTCTGCCTGTCTGTGTCCCTGTCTGTCTCTGTCTCTGTCTGTCTCTGTCTGTTTCTGTCTCTGTCTGTCTCTGTCTCTGCCTGTCTGTGTCTCTCTCTGTCTTTGTCTCTGTCTCTGTCCGTCTCTGTTTCTGTATGTATCTGTCTCTGGCTGTCTCTGTCTCTGTCTCTGTCTCTGTCTCTGTCTCTGTCTCTGTCTCTGTCTCTGTCTCTGTCTCTGTCTCTGTCTCTGTCTCTGTCTCTGTCTCTGTCTCTGTCTCTGTCTCTGTCCGTCTCTGTCTCTGTCTGTCTCTATCTCTGTCTGTCTCTGTATCTGTCTCTGTCTATGTCTCTGTCTCTGTCCGTCTCCGTCTGTCTCTGTCTCCGTCTCTGTCTCTGTGTATATCTCTGTCTCTCTCTGGCCCTGTCTGTCTCTGTCTCTCGCTGCCTTTGTCTCTGTCTCTGTCTCAGTCTCTGTCTCTGCCTCTGTCTCTGCCTCTGTCTGTGTCTCTGTCTCTGTCTCTGTCTCTGTCTCTGTCTCTGTCTCTGTCACTGTCTCTGTCTCTGTCTCTGTCTCTGTCTCTGTCTCTGTCTCTGTCTCTGTCTCTGTCTCTGTCTCTGTCTCTGCCTCTGTCTCTGTCTCTGTCTCTATCTCTGTCTCTGTCTCTCCCTCTGTCTCTGTCTCTGTCTGTCTCTGTCTCTGTCTGTCTCTGTCTCTGTCTGTCTCTGTCTCTCTCTGGCCCTGTCTGTCTCTGTCTATCGCTGTCTTTGTCTCTGTCTCTGTCTGTATCTGTCTGTCTCTGTCTGTCTCTGTCTGTCTCTGTCTGTCTCTGTCTCTGTCTGTCTCTGTCTGTCTCTGTCTCTGTCTGTCTCTGTCTCTGTCTGTCTTCGTCTCTGTCTGTCTCTGTCTCTGGCTGTCTCTGTCTGTCTCTGTCTCTGGCTGTCTCTGTCTGTCTCTGGCTGTCTCTGTCTCTGTCTGTCTCTGTCTCTGCCTGTCTGTGTCTCTCTCTGTCTCTGTCTCTGTCTGTCTCTGTCTGTCTCTGTCTGCATCTGTCTCTGTCTATCTCTGTCTCTGCATGTCTGTGTCTCTGTCTGTCTCTGTCTCTGTCTGTCTCTGTATGTCTCTGTCTCTGCCTGTCTCTGTCTCTGTCTTTGTCTGTCTCTGTCTCTCTCTGTCTCCGTCTCTGTTTGTCTCTGTCTGTCTCTGTCTCTGCCTGTCTCTGTCTCTGTCTCTGCCTCTGTCTCTGTCTCTGTCTCTGTCTCTGTCTCTGTCTCTGTCTCTGTCTCTGCCTCTGTCTCTGTCTCTGTCTCTGTCTGTCTTTGTCTGTTTCTGCCTCTGCCTGTCTCTGTCTCGGTCTGCCTCTGTCTCTGTCTGTCTCTGTCTCGGTCTGCCTCTGTCTCTGTCTGTCTCTGTCTGTCTCTGTCTCTGTCTGTCTCTGTCTCTGTCTGTCTTCGTCTCTGTCTGTCTCTGTCTCTGGCTGTCTCTGTCTGTTTCTGTCTCTGGCTGTCTCTGTCTGTCTCTGGCTGTCTCTGTCTCTGTCTGTCTCTGTCTCCGCCTGTCTGTGTCTCTGTCTGTCTCTGTCTCTATCTGTCTCTGTCTGTTTCTGTCTCTGTCTGTCTCTGTCTCTGCCTGTCTGTGTCTCTCTCTGTCTTTGTCTCTGTCTCTGTCCGTCTCTGTTTCTGTATGTATCTGTCCCTGGCTGTCTCTGTCTCTGTCTCTGTCTCTGTCTCTGTCTCTGTCTCTGTCCGTCTCTGTCTCTGTCTGTCTCTATCTCTGTCTGTCTCTGTATCTGTCTCTGTCTCTGTCTCTGTCTCTGTCTCTGTCCGTCTCCGTCTGTCTCTGTCTCCGTCTCTGTCTCTGTGTATATCTCTGTCTCTCTCTGGCCCTGTCTGTCTCTGTCTCTCGCTGCCTTTGTCTCTGTCTCTGTCTCGGTCTCTGTCTCTGCCTCTGTCTCTGTCTCTGTCTCTGTCTCTGTCTCTGTCTCTGTTTCTGTCCCTGTCTCTGTCTCTGTCTCTGTCTCTGTCTCTGTCTCTGTCTCTGTCTCTGTCTCTGTCTCTGTCTCTGTCTCTGTCTCTGTCTCTGTCTCTGTCTCTGTCTCTGTCTCTGTCTCTGTCTCTGTCTCTGTCTCTGTCTCTGTCTCTGTCTCTGTCTCTGTCTCTGTCTCTGTCTCTGTCTCTGTCTCTGTCTCTGTCTCTGTCTCTGTCTCTGTCTCTGTCTCTGTCTCTGCCTCTGCCTCTGTCTCTGTCTCTGTCTCTGTCTGTCTTTGTCTGTTTCTGCCTCTGCCTGTCTCTGTCTCGGTCTGCCTCTGTCTCTGTCTGTCTCTGTCTCTGTCTCTGTCTCTGTCTCTGTCTGTCTCTGTCTCTGTCTGTCTCTGTCTCTGTCTGTCTCTGTCTCTGTCTGTCTCTGTCTCTGTCTGTCTC
>NW_027473346.1:445000-457500 GCF_050947335.1 Megachile rotundata | reverse complement strand
TCCGCCTCTGTCTCTGTCTGTCTCCGTCTGTCTCTGCCTCTGTCTCTGTCTCTGTGTATATCTCTGTCTCTCACTGGCCCTGTCTGTCTCTGTCTCTCGCTGTCTTTGTCTCTGTCTCCGTCTGTCTCTGTCTTCGTCTCTGTCTCTGTGTATATCTCTGTCTCTCTCTGGCCCTGTCTGTCTCTGTCTCTCGCTGCCTTTGTCTCTGTCTCTGTCTGCCTCTGTCTGTCTCTGTCTGTCTCTGTCTCTGTCTGTGTCTGTCTCTGTCTGTCTCTGTCTGTTTCTGTCTCTGCCTGTCTCTGTCTCGGTCTGTCTCTGTCTCTGTCTGCATCTGTCTCTGTCTGCATCTGTCTCTGTCTGTCTCTGTCTCTGCCTGTCTGTGTCTCTGTCTGTCTCTGTCTCTGTCTGTCTCTGTCTGTTTCTGTCTCTGTCTGTCTCTGTCTCTGCCTGTCTGTGTCTCTCTCTGTCTTTGTCTCTGTCTCTGTCCGTCTCTGTTTCTGTATGTATCTGTCTCTGGCTGTCTCTGTCTCTGTCTCTGTCTCTGTCTCTGTCTCTGTCTCTGTCTCTGTCCCTGTCTCTGTCTCTGTCTCTGTCCCTGTCTGTCTCTGTCTCTGTCTGTCTCTGTCTGTCTCTGTCTGTCTCTGTCTGTCTCTGTCTCTGTCTGTCTCTGTATCTGTCTCTGTCTCCGCCTCTGTCTCTGTCTGTCTCCGTCTGTCTCTGCCTCTGTCTCTGTCTCTGTGTATATCTCTGTCTCTCACTGGCCCTGTCTGTCTCTGTCTCTCGCTGTCTTTGTCTCCGTCTCCGTCTGTCTCTGTCTTCGTCTCTGTCTCTGTGTATATCTCTGTCTCTCTCTGGCCCTGTCTGTCTCTGTCTCTCGCTGCCTTTGTCTCTGTCTCTGTCTGTCTCTGTCTGTCTCTGTCTGTCTCTGTCTCTGTCTGTGTCTGTCTCTGTCTGTCTCTGTCTGTTTCTGTCTCTGCCTGTCTCTGTCTCGGTCTGTCTCTGTCTCTGTCTGCATCTGTCTCTGTCTGTCTCTGTCTCTGCCTGTCTGTGTCTCTGTCTGTCTCTGTCTCTGTCTGTCTCTGTCTGTTTCTGTCTCTGTCTGTCTCTGTCTCTGCCTGTCTGTGTCTCTCTCTGTCTTTGTCTCTGTCTCTCTCCGTCTCTGTTTCTGTATGTATCTGTCTCTGGCTGTCTCTGTCTCTGCCTCTGTCTCTGTCTCTGTCTCTGTCTCTGTCTCTGTCTCTGTCTCTGTCTCTGTCCCTGTCCGTCTCTGTCTCTGTCTGTCTCTATCTCTGTCTGTCTCTGTATCTGTCTCTGTCTATGTCTCTGTCTCTGTCCGTCTCCGTCTGTCTCTGTCTCCGTCTCTGTCTCTGTCTCTGTCTGTCTTTGTCTGTTTCTGCCTCTGCCTGTCTCTGTCTCGGTCTGCCTCTGTCTCTGTCTGTCTCTGTCTCTGTCTCTGTCTCTGTCTCTGTCTCTGTCTCTGTCTGTCTCTGTCTCTCTCTGGCCCTGTCTGAATCTGTCTATCGCTGTCTTTGTTTCTGTCTCTGTCTGTATCTGTCTGTCTCTGTCTGTCTCTGTCTGTCTCTGTCTCTGTCTGTCTCTGTCTGTCTCTGTCTCTGTCTGTCTCTGTCTCTGTCTGTCTTCGTCTCTGTCTGTCTCTGTCTCTGGCTGTCTCTGTCTGTCTCTGTCTGTCCCTGTCTCTGCCTGTCTGTGTCTCTGTCTGTCTCTGTCTCTGTCTGTCTCTGTCTGTTTCTGTCTCTGTCTGTCTCTGTCTCTGCCTGTCTGTGTCTCTCTCTGTCTTTGTCTCTGTCTCTGTCTCTGTCTCTGTCTCTGTCTCTGTCTCTGTCTCTGTCTCTGTCTCTGTCTCTGTCTCTGTCTCTGTCTCTGTCTCTGTCTCTGTCTCTGTCTCTGTCTCTGTCTCTGTCTCTGTCTCTGTCTCTGTCTCTGTCTCTGTCTCTGTCTCTGTCTCTCTCTGTCTCCGTCTCTGTCTGTCTCTGTCTGTCTCTATCTCTGTCTGTCTCTGTATCTGTCTCTGTCTCTGTCTCTGTCTCTGTCTCTGTCTCTGTCTCTGTCTCTGTCTCTGTCTGTCTCTGTCTCTCTCTGGCCCTGTCTGTCTCTGTCTCTGTCTCTGTCTGTCTCTGTCTCTGCCTGCCTCTGTCTCTGTCGGTCTCTGTCTCTCTCTGGCCCTGTCTGTCTCTGTCTATCGCTGTCTTTGTCTCTGTCTCTGTCTGTATCTGTCTGTTTCTGTCTGTCTCTGTCTGTCTCTGTCTCTGTCTGTCCCTGTCTGTCTCTGTCTCTGTCTGCCTTCGTCTCTGTCTGTCTCTATCTCTGTCTGTCTCTGTATCTGTCTCTGTCTCTGTCTCTGTCTCTGTCTGTCTCCGTCTGTCTCTGCCTCTGTCTCTGTCTCTGTGTATATCTCTGCCTCTCTCTGGCCCTGTCTGTCTCTGTCTCTCTCTGTCTCCGTCTCTGTCTGTCTCTGTCTGTCTCTGTCTCTGTCTGTCTCTGTATCTGTCTCTGTCTCCGCCTCTGTCTCTGTCTGTCTCCGTCTGTCTCTGCCTCTGTCTCTGTCTCTGTGTATATCTCTGTCTCTCACTGGCCCTGTCTGTCTCTGTCTCTCGCTGTCTTTGTCTCTGTCTCCGTCTGTCTCTGTCTTCGTCTCTGTCTCTGTGTATATCTCTGTCTCTCTCTGGCCCTGTCTGTCTCTGTCTCTCGCTGCCTTTGTCTCTGTCTCTGTCTGTCTCTGTCTGTCTCTGTCTCTGTCTGTGTCTGTCTCTGTCTGTCTCTGTCTGTTTCTGTCTCTGCCTGTCTGTGTCTCTGTCTGTCTCTGTCTCTGTCTGTCTCTGTCTCTGTCTGTCTTCGTCTCTGTCTGTCTCTGTCTCTGTCTGTCTCTGTCTCTGTCTGTCTCTGCCTGTCTCTGTCTGCATCTGTCTCTGTCTGTCTCTGTCTCTGCCTGTCTGTGTCTCTGTCTGTCTCTGTCTCTGTCTGTCTCTGTCTGTTTCTGTTTCTGCCTGTCTCTGTCTCGGTCTGTCGCTGTCTGTCTCTGTCCCTCTCTGTCTCCGTCTCTGTCTGTCTCTGTCTGTCTCTGTCTCTGCCTGCCTCTGTCCCTGTCTCTGTCTCTGTCTCTGTCCCTGTCTGTCTCTGTCTCTGTCTGTCTCTGTCTGTCTCTGTCTCTGTCTGTCTCTGTATCTGTCTCTGTCTCCGCCTCTGTCTCTGTCTGTCTCCGTCTGTCTCTGCCTCTGTCTCTGTCTCTGTGTATATCTCTGTCTCTCACTGGCCCTGTCTGTCTCTGTCTCTCGCTGTCTTTGTCTCTGTCTCCGTCTGTCTCTGTCTTCGTCTCTGTCTCTGTGCATATCTCTGTCTCTCTCTGGCCCTGTCTGTCTCTGTCTCTCGCTGCCTTTGTCTCTGTCTCTGTCTGTCTCTGTCTGTCTCTGTCTCTGTCTGTGTCTGTCTCTGTCTGTCTCTGTCTGTTTCTGTCTCTGCCTGTCTCTGTCTCGGTCTGTCTCTGTCTCTGTCTGCATCTGTCTCTGTCTGTCTCTGTCTCTGCCTGTCTGTGTCTCTGTCTGTCTCTGTCTGTCTCTGTCTCTGTCTGTCCCTGTCTGTCTCTGTCTCTGTCTGCCTTCGTCTCTGTCTGTCTCTATCTCTGTCTGTCTCTGTATCTGTCTCTGTCTCTGTCTCTGTCTCTGTCTGTCTCCGTCTGTCTCTGCCTCTGTCTCTGTCTCTGTGTATATCTCTGCCTCTCTCTGGCCCTGTCTGTCTCTGTCTCTCTCTGTCTCCGTCTCTGTCTGTCTCTGTCTGTCTCTGTCTCTGTCTGTCTCTGTATCTGTCTCTGTCTCCGCCTCTGTCTCTGTCTGTCTCCGTCTGTCTCTGCCTCTGTCTCTGTCTCTGTGTATATCTCTGTCTCTCACTGGCCCTGTCTGTCTCTGTCTCTCGCTGTCTTTGTCTCTGTCTCCGTCTGTCTCTGTCTTCGTCTCTGTCTCTGTGTATATCTCTGTCTCTCTCTGGCCCTGTCTGTCTCTGTCTCTCGCTGCCTTTGTCTCTGTCTCTGTCTGTCTCTGTCTGTCTCTGTCTCTGTCTGTGTCTGTCTCTGTCTGTCTCTGTCTGTTTCTGTCTCTGCCTGTCTCTGTCTCGGTCTGTCTCTGTCTCTGTCTGTCTCTGTCTCTGTCTGTCTTCGTCTCTGTCTGTCTCTGTCTCTGTCTGTCTCTGTCTCTGTCTGTCTCTGCCTGTCTCTGTCTGCATCTGTCTCTGTCTGTCTCTGTCTCTGCCTGTCTGTGTCTCTGTCTGTCTCTGTCTCTGTCTGTCTCTGTCTGTTTCTGTTTCTGCCTGTCTCTGTCTCGGTCTGTCGCTGTCTGTCTCTGTCCCTCTCTGTCTCCGTCTCTGTCTGTCTCTGTCTGTCTCTGTCTCTGCCTGCCTCTGTCCCTGTCTCTGTCTCTGTCTCTGTCCCTGTCTGTCTCTGTCTCTGTCTGTCTCTGTCTGTCTCTGTCTCTGTCTGTCTCTGTATCTGTCTCTGTCTCCGCCTCTGTCTCTGTCTGTCTCCGTCTGTCTCTGCCTCTGTCTCTGTCTCTGTGTATATCTCTGTCTCTCACTGGCCCTGTCTGTCTCTGTCTCTCGCTGTCTTTGTCTCTGTCTCCGTCTGTCTCTGTCTTCGTCTCTGTCTCTGTGTATATCTCTGTCTCTCTCTGGCCCTGTCTGTCTCTGTCTCTCGCTGCCTTTGTCTCTGTCTCTGTCTGTCTCTGTCTGTCTCTGTCTCTGTCTGTGTCTGTCACTGTCTGTCTCTGTCTGTTTCTGTCTCTGCCTGTCTCTGTCTCGGTCTGTCTCTGTCTCTGTCTGCATCTGTCTCTGTCTGTCTCTGTCTCTGCCTGTCTGTGTCTCTGTCTGTCTCTGTCTGTCTCTGTCTCTGTCTGTCCCTGTCTGTCTCTGTCTCTGTCTGCCTTCGTCTCTGTCTGTCTCTATCTCTGTCTGTCTCTGTATCTGTCTCTGTCTCTGTCTCTGTCTCTGTCTGTCTCCGTCTGTCTCTGCCTCTGTCTCTGTCTCTGTGTATATCTCTGCCTCTCTCTGGCCCTGTCTGTCTCTGTCTCTCTCTGTCTCCGTCTCTGTCTGTCTCTGTCTGTCTCTGTCTCTGTCTGTCTCTGTATCTGTCTCTGTCTCCGCCTCTGTCTCTGTCTGTCTCCGTCTGTCTCTGCCTGTGTCTCTGTCTCTGTGTATATCTCTGTCTCTCACTGGCCCTGTCTGTCTCTGTCTCTCGCTGTCTTTGTCTCTGTCTCCGTCTGTCTCTGTCTTCGTCTCTGTCTCTGTGTATATCTCTGTCTCTCTCTGGCCCTGTCTGTCTCTGTCTCTCGCTGCCTTTGTCTCTGTCTCTGTCTGTCTCTGTCTGTCTCTGTCTCTGTCTGTGTCTGTCTCTGTCTGTCTCTGTCTGTCTCTGTCTCTGCCTGTCTGTGTCTCTGTCTGTCTCTGTCTCTGTCTGTCTCTGTCTGTTTCTGTTTCTGCCTGTCTCTGTCTCGGTCTGTCGCTGTCTGTCTCTGTCCCTCTCTGTCTCCGTCTCTGTCTGTCTCTGTCTGTCTCTGTCTCTGCCTGCCTCTGTCCCTGTCTCTGTCTCTGTCTCTGTCCCTGTCTGTCTCTGTCTCTGTCTGTCTCTGTCTGTCTCTGTCTCTGTCTGTCTCTGTATCTGTCTCTGTCTCCGCCTCTGTCTCTGTCTGTCTCCGTCTGTCTCTGCCTCTGTCTCTGTCTCTGTGTATATCTCTGTCTCTCACTGGCCCTGTCTGTCTCTGTCTCTCGCTGTCTTTGTCTCTGTCTCCGTCTGTCTCTGTCTTCGTCTCTGTCTCTGTGTATATCTCTGTCTCTCTCTGGCCCTGTCTGTCTCTGTCTCTCGCTGCCTTTGTCTCTGTCTCTGTCTGTTTCTGCCTGTCTCTGTCTCGGTCTGTCTCTGTCTCTGTCTCTGTCTCTGTCTCTGTCTCTGTCTCTGTCTCTGTCTCTGTCTCTGTCTCTGTCTCTGTCTCTGTCTCTGTCTCTGTCTCTGTCTCTGTCTCTGTCTCTGTCTCTGTCTCTGCCTCTGTCTCTGTCTCTGTCTCTGTCTCTGTCTGTCTTTGTCTGTTTCTGCCTCTGCCTGTCTCTGTCTCGGTCTGCCTCTGTCTCTGTCTGTCTCTGTCTCTGTCTCTGTCTCTGTCTCTGTCTCTGTCTCTGTCTGTCTCTGTCTCTGTCTGTCTCTGTCTCTGTCTGTCTCTGTCTCTCTCTGGCCCTGTCTGTCTCTGTCTATCGCTGTCTTTGTCTCTGTCTCTGTCTGTATCTGTCTGTCTCTGTCTGTCTCTGTCTGTCTCTGTCTCTCGCTGCCTCTGTCTCTGTCTCTGTCTCTGTCTCTGTCTCTGTCTCTGTCTCTGTCTCTGCCTCTGTCTCTGTCTCTGTCTCTGTCTGTCTTTGTCTGTTTCTGCCTCTGCCTGTCTCTGTCTCGGTCTGCCTCTGTCTCTGTCTGTCTCTGTCTCGGTCTGCCTCTGTCTCTGTCTGTCTCTGTCTGTCTCTGTCTCTGTCTGTCTCTGTCTCTGTCTGTCTCTGTCTCCGCCTGTCTGTGTCTCTGTCTGTCTCTGTCTCTATCTGTCTCTGTCTGTTTCTGTCTCTGTCTGTCTCTGTCTCTGCCTGTCTGTGTCTCTCTCTGTCTTTGTCTCTGTCTCTGTCCGTCTCTGTTTCTGTATGTATCTGTCCCTGGCTGTCTCTGTCTCTGTCTCTGTCTCTGTCTCTGTCTCTGTCTCTGTCCGTCTCTGTCTCTGTCTGTCTCTATCTCTGTCTGTCTCTGTATCTGTCTCTGTCTCTGTCTCTGTCTCTGTCTCTGTCCGTCTCCGTCTGTCTCTGTCTCCGTCTCTGTCTCTGTGTATATCTCTGTCTCTCTCTGGCCCTGTCTGTCTCTGTCTCTCGCTGCCTTTGTCTCTGTCTCTGTCTCGGTCTCTGTCTCTGCCTCTGTCTCTGTCTCTGTCTCTGTCTCTGTCTCTGTCTCTGTTTCTGTCCCTGTCTCTGTCTCTGTCTCTGTCTCTGTCTCTGTCTCTGTCTCTGTCTCTGTCTCTGTCTCTGTCTCTGTCTCTGTCTCTGTCTCTGTCTCTGTCTCTGTCTCTGTCTCTGTCTCTGTCTCTGTCTCTGTCTCTGTCTCTGTCTCTGTCTCTGTCTCTGTCTCTGTCTCTGTCTCAGCCTCTGCCTCTGTCTCTGTCTCTGTCTCTGTCTGTCTTTGTCTGTTTCTGCCTCTGCCTGTCTCTGTCTCGGTCTGCCTCTGTCTCTGTCTGTCTCTGTCTCTGTCTCTGTCTCTGTCTCTGTCTGTCTCTGTCTCTGTCTGTCTCTGTCTCTGTCTGTCTCTGTCTCTGTCTGTCTCTGTCTCTGTCTGTCTCTGTCTCTCTCTGGCCCTGTCTGTCTCTGTCTATCGCTGTCTTTGTCCCTGTCTCTGTCTGTATCTGTCTGTCTCTGTCTGTCTCTGTCTGTCTCTGTCTCTGTCTGTCTCTGTCTGTCTCTGTCTCTGTCTGTCTCTGTCTCTGTCTGTCTTCGTCTCTGTCTGTCTCTGTCTCTGGCTGTCTCTGTCTGTCTCTGTCTGCATCTGTCTCTGTCTGTCTCTGTCTCTGCCTGTCTGTGTCCCTGTCTGTCTCTGTCTCTGTCTGTCTCTGTCTGTTTCTGTCTCTGTCTGTCTCTGTCTCTGCCTGTCTGTGTCTCTCTCTGTCTTTGTCTCTGTCTCTGTCCGTCTCTGTTTCTGTATGTATCTGTCCCTGGCTGTCTCTGTCTCTGTCTCTGTCTCTGTCTCTGCCTCTGTCTCTGTCTCTGTCTCTGTCTCTGTCTCTGTCTCTGTCTCTGTCTCTGTCTCTGTCTCTGTCTCTGTCTCTGTCTCTGTCTCTGTCTCTGTCTCTGTCTCTGTCTCTGTCTCTGTCTCTGTCTCTGTCTCTGTCTCTGTCTCTGTCTCTGTCTCTGTCTCTGTCTCTGTCTCTGCCTCTGTCTCTGTCTCTGTCTCTGTCTCTGTCTGTCTCTGTCTGTTTCTCTCTCTGCCTGTCTCTGTCTCGGTCTGTCTCTGTCTCTGTCTGTCTCTGCCTCTGTCTGTCTCTGTCTCTCTCTGGCCCTGTCTGTCTCTGTCTGTCTCTGTCTGCATCTGTCTCTGTCTATCTCTGTCTCTGTCTATCTCTGTCTCTGCCTGTCTGTGTCTCTCTCTGCCTCTGTCTCTGTCTGTCTCTGTCTGTCTCCGTCTGCATCTGTCTCTGTCTATCTCTGTCTCTGCATGTCTGTGTCTCTGTCTGTCTCTGTCTCTGTCTGTCTCTGTATGTCTTTGTCTCTGCCTGTCTCTGTCTCTGTCTTTGTCTGTCTCTGTCTCTCTCTGTCTCCGTCTCTGTTTGTCTCTGTCTGTCTCTGTCTCTGCCTGTCTCTGTCTCTGTCTCTGTCTCTGTCTCTGTCTCTGTCTCTGTCTGTTTCTGTCTCTGCCTGTATCTGTCTCGGTCTGCCTCTGTCTGTCTCTGTCTCTGCCTGTCTCTGTCTCTGTCTGTCTCTGTCTCTCTCTGGCCCTGTCTGTCTCTGTCTCTGTTTCTGTCTGTCTCTGTCTCTGTCTGTCTCTGTCTCTCTCTGGCCCTGTCTGTCTCTGTCTATCGCTGTCTTTGTCTCTGTCTCTGTCCGTATCTGTCTGTCTCTGTCTGTCTCTGTCTGTCTCTGTCTGTCTCTGTCTCTGTCTGTCTCTGTCTGTCTCTGTCTCTGTCTGTCTCTGTCTCTGTCTGTCTTCGTCTCTGTCTGTCTCTGTCTCTGGCTGTCTCTGTCTGTCTCTGTCTGCATCTGCCTCTGTCTGTCTCTGTCTCTGCCTGTCTGTGTCTCTGTCTGTCTCTGTCTCTGTCTGTCTCTCTCTGTTTCTGTCTCTGTCTGTCTCTGTCTCTGCCTGTCTGTGTCTCTCTCTGTCTTTGTCTCTGTCTCTGTCCGTCTCTGTTTCTGTATGTATCTGTCTCTGGCTGTCTCTGTCTCTGTCTCTGTCTCTGTCTCTGTCTCTGTCTCTGTCTCTGTCTCTGTCTCTGTCTCTGTCTCTGTCTCTGTCTCTGTCTCTGTCCGTCTCTGTCTCTGTCTGTCTCTATCTCTGTCTGTCTCTGTATCTGTCTCTGTCTATGTCTCTGTCTCTGTCCGTCTCCGTCTGTCTCTGTCTCCGTCTCTGTCTCTGTTTATATCTCTGTCTCTCTCTGGCCCTGTCTGTCTCTGTCTCTCGCTGCCTTTGTCTCTGTCTCTGTCTCAGTCTCTGTCTCTGCCTCTGTCTCTGTCTCTGTCTCTGTCTCTGTCTCTGTCTCTGTCTCTGTCTCTGTCTCTGTCTCTGTCTCTGTCTCTGTCTCTGTCTCTGTCTCTGTCTCTGTCTCTGTCTCTGTCTCTGTCTCTGTCTCTGTCTCTGTCTCTGTCTCTGTCTCTGTCTCTGTCTCTGTCTCTGTCTCTGTCTCTGTCTCTGTCTCTGTCTCTGTCTCTGTCTCTGTCTCTGTCTCTGTCTCTGTCTCTGTCTCTGTCCTTGTCTGTTTCTGCCTCTGCCTGTCTCTGTCTCGGTCTGCCTCTGTCTCTGTCTGTCTCTGTCTGTCTCTGTCTGTCTCTGTCTCTGTCTGTCTCTGTCTCTGTCTGTCTTCGTCTCTGTCTGTCTCTGTCTCTGGCTGTCTCTGTCTGTTTCTGTCTCTGGCTGTCTCTGTCTGTCTCTGGCTGTCTCTGTCTCTGTCTGTCTCTGTCTCCGCCTGTCTGTGTCTCTGTCTATCTCTGTCTCTATCTGTCTCTGTCTGTTTCTGTCTCTGTCTGTCTCTGTCTCTGCCTGTCTGTGTCTCTCTCTGTCTTTGTCTCTGTCTCTGTCCGTCTCTGTTTCTGTATGTATCTGTCCCTGGCTGTCTCTGTCTCTGTCTCTGTCTCTGTCTCTGTCTCTGTCTCTGTCCGTCTCTGTCTCTGTCTGTCTCTATCTCTGTCTGTCTCTGTATCTGTCTCTGTCTCTGTCTCTGTCTCTGTCCGTCTCCGTCTGTCTCTGTCTCCGTCTCTGTCTCTGTGTATATCTCTGTCTCTCTCTGGCCCTGTCTGTCTCTGTCTCTCGCTGCCTTTGTCTCTGTCTCTGTCTCGGTCTCTGTCTCTGCCTCTGTCTCTGTCTCTGTCTCTGTCTCTGTCTCTGTCTCTGTCTCTGTCTCTGTTTCTGTCCCTGTCTCTGTCTCTGTCTCTGTCTCTGTCTCTGTCTCTGTCTCTGTCTCTGTCTCTGTCTCTGTCTCTGTCTCTGTCTCTGTCTCTGTCTCTGTCTCTGTCTCTGTCTCTGTCTCTGTCTCTGTCTCTGTCTCTGTCTCTGTCTCTGTCTCTGTCTCTGTCTCTGTCTCTGCCTCTGCCTCTGTCTCTGTCTCTGTCTCTGCCTGTCTTTGTCTGTTTCTGCCTCTGCCTGTCTCTGTCTCGGTCTGCCTCTGTCTCTGTCTGTCTCTGTCTCTGTCTCTGTCTCTGTCTCTGTCTGTCTCTGTCTCTGTCTGTCTCTGTCTCTGTCTGTCTCTGTCTCTGTCTGTCTCTGTCTCTGTCTGTCTCTGTCTCTGTCTGTCTCTGTCTCTCTCTGGCCCTGTCTGTCTCTGTCTATCGCTGTCTTTGTCCCTGTCTCTGTCTGTATCTGTCTGTCTCTGTCTGTCTCTGTCTGTCTCTGTCTCTGTCTGTCTCTGTCTGTCTCTGTCTCTGTCTGTCTCTGCCTCTGTCTGTCTTCGTCTCTGTCTGTCTCTGTCTCTGGCTGTCTCTGTCTGTCTCTGTCTGCATCTGTCTCTGTCTGTCTCTGTCTCTGCCTGTCTGTGTCCCTGTCTGTCTCTGTCTCTGTCTGTCTCTGTCTGTTTCTGTCTCTGTCTGTCTCTGTCTCTGCCTGTCTGTGTCTCTCTCTGTCTTTGTCTCTGTCTCTGTCCGTCTCTGTTTCTGTATGTATCTGTCTCTGGCTGTCTCTGTCTCTGTCTCTGTCTCTGTCTCTGTCTCTGTCTCTGTCTCTGTCTCTGTCTCTGTCTCTGTCTCTGTCTCTGTCTCTGTCTCTGTCTCTGTCTCTGTCTCTGTCTCTGTCTCTGTCCGTCTCTGTCTCTGTCTGTCTCTATCTCTGTCTGTCTCTGTATCTGTCTCTGTCTATGTCTCTGTCTCTGTCCGTCTCCGTCTGTCTCTGTCTCCGTCTCTGTCTCTGTGTATATCTCTGTCTCTCTCTGGCCCTGTCTGTCTCTGTCTCTCGCTGCCTTTGTCTCTGTCTCTGTCTCAGTCTCTGTCTCTGCCTCTGTCTCTGCCTCTGTCTGTGTCTCTGTCTCTGTCTCTGTCTCTGTCTCTGTCTCTGTCTCTGTCTCTGTCACTGTCTCTGTCTCTGTCTCTGTCTCTGTCTCTGTCTCTGTCTCTGTCTGTCTCTGTCTCTGTCTGTCTCTGTCTCTCTCTGGCCCTGTCTGTCTCTGTCTATCGCTGTCTTTGTCTCTGTCTCTGTCTGTATCTGTCTGTCTCTGTCTGTCTCTGTCTGTCTCTGTCTGTCTCTGTCTCTGTCTGTCTCTGTCTGTCTCTGTCTCTGTCTGTCTCTGTCTCTGTCTGTCTTCGTCTCTGTCTGTCTCTGTCTCTGGCTGTCTCTGTCTGTCTCTGTCTCTGGCTGTCTCTGTCTGTCTCTGGCTGTCTCTGTCTCTGTCTGTCTCTGTCTCTGCCTGTCTGTGTCTCTCTCTGTCTCTGTCTCTGTCTGTCTCTGTCTGTCTCTGTCTGCATCTGTCTCTGTCTATCTCTGTCTCTGCATGTCTGTGTCTCTGTCTGTCTCTGTCTCTGTCTGTCTCTGTATGTCTCTGTCTCTGCCTGTCTCTGTCTCTGTCTTTGTCTGTCTCTGTCTCTCTCTGTCTCCGTCTCTGTTTGTCTCTGTCTGTCTCTGTCTCTGCCTGTCTCTGTCTCTGTCTCTGCCTCTGTCTCTGTCTCTGTCTCTGTCTCTGTCTCTGTCTCTGTCTCTGTCTCTGCCTCTGTCTCTGTCTCTGTCTCTGTCTGTCTTTGTCTGTTTCTGCCTCTGCCTGTCTCTGTCTCGGTCTGCCTCTGTCTCTGTCTGTCTCTGTCTCGGTCTGCCTCTGTCTCTGTCTGTCTCTGTCTGTCTCTGTCTCTGTCTGTCTCTGTCTCTGTCTGTCTTCGTCTCTGTCTGTCTCTGTCTCTGGCTGTCTCTGTCTGTTTCTGTCTCTGGCTGTCTCTGTCTGTCTCTGGCTGTCTCTGTCTCTGTCTGTCTCTGTCTCCGCCTGTCTGTGTCTCTGTCTGTCTCTGTCTCTATCTGTCTCTGTCTGTTTCTGTCTCTGTCTGTCTCTGTCTCTGCCTGTCTGTGTCTCTCTCTGTCTTTGTCTCTGTCTCTGTCCGTCTCTGTTTCTGTATGTATCTGTCCCTGGCTGTCTCTGTCTCTGTCTCTGTCTCTGTCTCTGTCTCTGTCTCTGTCCGTCTCTGTCTCTGTCTGTCTCTATCTCTGTCTGTCTCTGTATCTGTCTCTGTCTCTGTCTCTGTCTCTGTCCGTCTCCGTCTGTCTCTGTCTCCGTCTCTGTCTCTGTGTATATCTCTGTCTCTCTCTG
>NW_027473346.1:437500-440000 GCF_050947335.1 Megachile rotundata | reverse complement strand
CTCTGCCTGTCTGTGTCTCTGTCTGTCTCTGTCTCTGTCTGTCTCTGTCTGTTTCTGTTTCTGCCTGTCTCTGTCTCGGTCTGTCGCTGTCTGTCTCTGTCCCTCTCTGTCTCCGTCTCTGTCTGTCTCTGTCTGTCTCTGTCTCTGCCTGCCTCTGTCTCTGTCTCTGTCTCTGTCTCTGTCCCTGTCTGTCTCTGTCTCTGTCTGTCTCTGTCTGTCTCTGTCTGTCTCTGTCTCTGTCCGTCTCTGTTTCTGTATGTATCTGTCTCTGGCTGTATCTGTCTCTGTCTCCGTCACTGGCTCTGTCTCTGTCTCTGTCTCTGTCTCAGTCTCTGTCTCTGTCTCTGTCCCTGTCTCTGTCTCTGTCTCTGTCTCTCTCTCTGTCTCCGTCTCTGTCTCTGTCTCTGTCTCTGCCTCTGTCTCTGTCTCTGTCTCTGCCTCTGTCTCTGTCTCTGTCCCTGTCTCTGTCTCTGTCTCTGTCTCTGTCTCTGTCTCTGTCTCTGTCTCTGTCTCTGTCTCTGTCTCTGTCTCTGTCTCTGTCTCTGTCTCTGTCTCTGTCTCTGTCTCTGCCTCTGTCTCTGTCTCTGTGTCTGTCTGTCTTTGTCTGTTTCTGCCTCTGCCTGTCTCTGTCTCGGTCTGCCTCTGTCTCTGTCTGTCTCTGTCTCTGTCTCTGTCTCTGTCTCCGTCTCTGTCTCTGTGTATATCTCTGTCTCTCTCTGGCCCTGTCTGTCTCTGTCTCTCGCTGCCTTTGTCTCTGTCTCTGTCTCAGTCTCTGTCTCTGCCTCTGTCTCTGTCTCTGTCTCTGTCTCTGTCTCTGTCTCTGTCTCTGTCTCTGTCTCTGTCTCTGTCTCTGTCTCTGTCTCTGTCTCTGTCTCTGTCTCTGTCTCTGTCTCTGTCTCTGTCTCTGTCTGTCTCTGTCTCTGCCTGCCTCTGTCTCTGTCTGTCTCTGTCTCTCTCTGGCCCTGTCTGTCTCTGTCTATCGCTGTCTTTGTCTCTGTCTCTGTCTGTATCTGTCTGTCTCTGTCTGTCTCTGTCTGTCTCTGTCTCTGTCTGTCCCTGTCTGTCTCTGTCCCTGTCTGCCTTCGTCTCTGTCTGTCTCTATCTCTGTCTGTCTCTGTATCTGTCTCTGTCTCTGTCTCTGTCTCTGTCTGTCTCCGTCTGTCTCTGCCTCTGTCTCTGTCTCTGTGTATATCTCTGCCTCTCTCTGGCCCTGTCTGTCTCTGTCTCTCTCTGTCTCCGTCTCTGTCTGTCTCTGTCTGTCTCTGTCTCTGTCTGTCTCTGTCTCTGTCTGTCTCTGTATCTGTCTCTGTCTCCGCCTCTGTCTCTGTCTGTCTCCGTCTGTCTCTGCCTCTGTCTCTGTCTCTGTGTATATCTCTGTCTCTCACTGGCCCTGTCTGTCTCTGTCTCTCGCTGTCTTTGTCTCTGTCTCTGTCTGTCTCTGTCTGTTTCTGTTTCTGCCTGTCTCTGTCTCGGTCTGTCGCTGTCTGTCTCTGTCCCTCTCTGTCTCCGTCTCTGTCTGTCTCTGTCTGTCTCTGTCTCTGCCTGCCTCTGTCCCTGTCTCTGTCTCTGTCGCTGTCCCTGTCTGTCTCTGTCTGTCTCTGTCTGTCTCTGTCTGTCTCTGTCTCTGTCTGTCTCTGTATCTGTCTCTGTCTCCGCCTCTGTCTCTGTCTGTCTCCGTCTGTCTCTGCCTCTGTCTCTGTCTCTGTATATATCTCTGTCTCTCACTGGCCCTGTCTGTCTCTGTCTCTCGCTGTCTTTGTCTCTGTCTCCGTCTGTCTCTGTCTTCGTCTCTGTCTCTGTGTATATCTCTGTCTCTCTCTGGCCCTGTCTGTCTCTGTCTCTCGCTGCCTCTGTCTCTGTCTCTGTCTCTGTCTCTGTCTCTGTCTCTGTCTCTGTCTCTGCCTCTGTCTCTGTCTCTGTCTGTCTTTGTCTGTTTCTGCCTCTGCCTGTCTCTGTCTCGGTCTGCCTCTGTCTCTGTCTGTCTCTGTCTCGGTCTGCCTCTGTCTCTGTCTGTCTCTGTCTGTCTCTGTCTCTGTCTGTCTCTGTCTCTGTCTGTCTTCGTCTCTGTCTGTCTCTGTCTCTGGCTGTCTCTGTCTGTTTCTGTCTCTGGCTGTCTCTGTCTGTCTCTGGCTGTCTCTGTCTCTGTCTGTCTCTGTCTCCGCCTGTCTGTGTCTCTGTCTGTCTCTGTCTCTATCTGTCTCTGTCTGTTTCTGTCTCTGTCTGTCTCTGTCTCTGCCTGTCTGTGTCTCTCTCTGTCTTTGTCTCTGTCTCTGTCCGTCTCTGTTTCTGTATGTATCTGTCCCTGGCTGTCTCTGTCTCTGTCTCTGTCTCTGTCTCTGTCTCTGTCTCTGTCCGTCTCTGTCTCTGTCTGTCTCTATCTCTGTCTGTCTCTGTATCTGTCTCTGTCTCTGTCTCTGTCTCTGTCTCTGTCCGTCTCCGTCTGTCTCTGTCTCCGTCTCTGTCTCTGTGTATATCTCTGTCTCTCTCTGGCCCTGTCTGT
>NW_027473346.1:417500-432500 GCF_050947335.1 Megachile rotundata | reverse complement strand
TGTCTCTGTCTCTGTCTGTCTCTGTATCTGTCTCTGTCTCCGCCTCTGTCTCTGTCTGTCTCCGTCTGTCTCTGCCTCTGTCTCTGTCTCTGTGTATATCTCTGTCTCTCACTGGCCCTGTCTGTCTCTGTCTCTCGCTGTCTTTGTCTCCGTCTCCGTCTGTCTCTGTCTTCGTCTCTGTCTCTGTGTATATCTCTGTCTCTCTCTGGCCCTGTCTGTCTCTGTCTCTCGCTGCCTTTGTCTCTGTCTCTGTCTGTCTCTGTCTGTCTCTGTCTGTCTCTGTCTCTGTCTGTGTCTGTCTCTGTCTGTCTCTGTCTGTTTCTGTCTCTGCCTGTCTCTGTCTCGGTCTGTCTCTGTCTCTGTCTGCATCTGTCTCTGTCTGTCTCTGTCTCTGCCTGTCTGTGTCTCTGTCTGTCTCTGTCTCTGTCTGTCTCTGTCTGTTTCTGTCTCTGTCTGTCTCTGTCTCTGCCTGTCTGTGTCTCTCTCTGTCTTTGTCTCTGTCTCTGTCCGTCTCTGTTTCTGTATGTATCTGTCTCTGGCTGTCTCTGTCTCTGCCTCTGTCTCTGTCTCTGTCTCTGTCTCTGTCTCTGTCTCTGTCTCTGTCTCTGTCCCTGTCCGTCTCTGTCTCTGTCTGTCTCTATCTCTGTCTGTCTCTGTATCTGTCTCTGTCTATGTCTCTGTCTCTGTCCGTCTCCGTCTGTCTCTGTCTCCGTCTCTGTCTCTGTCTCTGTCTGTCTTTGTCTGTTTCTGCCTCTGCCTGTCTCTGTCTCGGTCTGCCTCTGTCTCTGTCTGTCTCTGTCTCTGTCTCTGTCTCTGTCTCTGTCTCTGTCTGTCTCTGTCTCTCTCTGGCCCTGTCTGAATCTGTCTATCGCTGTCTTTGTTTCTGTCTCTGTCTGTATCTGTCTGTCTCTGTCTGTCTCTGTCTGTCTCTGTCTCTGTCTGTCTCTGTCTGTCTCTGTCTCTGTCTGTCTCTGTCTCTGTCTGTCTTCGTCTCTGTCTGTCTCTGTCTCTGGCTGTCTCTGTCTGTCTCTGTCTGTCCCTGTCTCTGCCTGTCTGTGTCTCTGTCTGTCTCTGTCTCTGTCTGTCTCTGTCTGTTTCTGTCTCTGTCTGTCTCTGTCTCTGCCTGTCTGTGTCTCTCTCTGTCTTTGTCTCTGTCTCTGTCTCTGTCTCTGTCTCTGTCTCTGTCTCTGTCTCTGTCTCTGCCTCTGTCTCTGTCTCTGTCTCTGTCTCTGTCTCTGTCTCTGTCTCTGTCTCTGTCTCTGTCTCTGTCTCTGTCTCTGTCTCTGTCTCTGTCTCTGTCTCTGTCTCTCTCTGTCTCCGTCTCTGTCTGTCTCTGTCTGTCTCTATCTCTGTCTGTCTCTGTATCTGTCTCTGTCTCTGTCTCTGTCTCTGTCTCTGTCTCTGTCTCTGTCTCTGTCTCTGTCTGTCTCTGTCTCTCTCTGGCCCTGTCTGTCTCTGTCTCTGTCTCTGTCTGTCTCTGTCTCTGCCTGCCTCTGTCTCTGTCGGTCTCTGTCTCTCTCTGGCCCTGTCTGTCTCTGTCTATCGCTGTCTTTGTCTCTGTCTCTGTCTGTATCTGTCTGTCTCTGTCTGTCTCTGTCTGTCTCTGTCTCTGTCTGTCCCTGTCTGTCTCTGTCTCTGTCTGCCTTCGTCTCTGTCTGTCTCTGTCTCTGTCTGTCTCCGTCTGTCTCTGCCTCTGTCTCTGTCTCTGTGTATATCTCTGCCTCTCTCTGGCCCTGTCTGTCTCTGTCTCTCTCTGTCTCCGTCTCTGTCTGTCTCTGTCTGTCTCTGTCTCTGTCTGTCTCTGTATCTGTCTCTGTCTCCGCCTCTGTCTCTGTCTGTCTCCGTCTGTCTCTGCCTCTGTCTCTGTCTCTGTGTATATCTCTGTCTCTCACTGGCCCTGTCTGTCTCTGTCTCTCGCTGTCTTTGTCTCTGTCTCCGTCTGTCTCTGTCTTCGTCTCTGTCTCTGTGTATATCTCTGTCTCTCTCTGGCCCTGTCTGTCTCTGTCTCTCGCTGCCTTTGTCTCTGTCTCTGTCTGTCTCTGTCTGTCTCTGTCTCTGTCTGTGTCTGTCTCTGTCTGTCTCTGTCTGTTTCTGTCTCTGCCTGTCTGTGTCTCTGTCTGTCTCTGTCTCTGTCTGTCTCTGTCTGTTTCTGTTTCTGCCTGTCTCTGTCTCGGTCTGTCGCTGTCTGTCTCTGTCCCTCTCTGTCTCCGTCTCTGTCTGTCTCTGTCTGTCTCTGTCTCTGCCTGCCTCTGTCCCTGTCTCTGTCTCTGTCTCTGTCCCTGTCTGTCTCTGTCTCTGTCTGTCTCTGTCTGTCTCTGTCTCTGTCTGTCTCTGTATCTGTCTCTGTCTCCGCCTCTGTCTCTGTCTGTCTCCGTCTGTCTCTGCCTCTGTCTCTGTCTCTGTGTATATCTCTGTCTCTCACTGGCCCTGTCTGTCTCTGTCTCTCGCTGTCTTTGTCTCTGTCTCCGTCTGTCTCTGTCTTCGTCTCTGTCTCTGTGCATATCTCTGTCTCTCTCTGGCCCTGTCTGTCTCTGTCTCTCGCTGCCTTTGTCTCTGTCTCTGTCTGTCTCTGTCTGTCTCTGTCTCTGTCTGTGTCTGTCTCTGTCTGTCTCTGTCTGTTTCTGTCTCTGCCTGTCTCTGTCTCGGTCTGTCTCTGTCTCTGTCTGCATCTGTCTCTGTCTGTCTCTGTCTCTGCCTGTCTGTGTCTCTGCCTGTCTCTGTCTCGGTCTGTCTCTGTCTCTGTCTGTCTCTGTCTCTGTCTGTCTTCGTCTCTGTCTGTCTCTGTCTCTGTCTGTCTCTGTCTGTCTCTGTCTGCATCTGTCTCTGTCTGTCTCTGTCTCTGCCTGTCTGTGTCTCTGTCTGTCTCTGTCTCTGTCTGTCTCTGTCTGTTTCTGTTTCTGCCTGTCTCTGTCTCGGTCTGTCGCTGTCTGTCTCTGTCCCTCTCTGTCTCCGTCTCTGTCTGTCTCTGTCTGTCTCTGTCTCTGCCTGCCTCTGTCCCTGTCTCTGTCTCTGTCGCTGTCCCTGTCTGTCTCTGTCTCTGTCTGTCTCTGTCTGTCTCTGTCTCTGTCTGTCTCTGTATCTGTCTCTGTCTCCGCCTCTGTCTCTGTCTGTCTCCGTCTGTCTCTGCCTCTGTCTCTGTCTCTGTGTATATCTCTGTCTCTCACTGGCCCTGTCTGTCTCTGTCTCTCGCTGTCTTTGTCTCTGTCTCCGTCTGTCTCTGTCTTCGTCTCTGTCTCTGTGTATATCTCTGTCTCTCTCTGGCCCTGTCTGTCTCTGTCTCTCGCTGCCTTTGTCTCTGTCTCTGTCTGCCTCTGTCTGTCTCTGTCTGTCTCTGTCTCTGTCTGTGTCTGTCTCTGTCTGTCTCTGTCTGTTTCTGTCTCTGCCTGTCTCTGTCTCGGTCTGTCTCTGTCTCTGTCTGCATCTGTCTCTGTCTGCATCTGTCTCTGTCTGTCTCTGTCTCTGCCTGTCTGTGTCTCTGTCTGTCTCTGTCTCTGTCTGTCTCTGTCTGTTTCTGTCTCTGTCTGTCTCTGTCTCTGCCTGTCTGTGTCTCTCTCTGTCTTTGTCTCTGTCTCTGTCCGTCTCTGTTTCTGTATGTATCTGTCTCTGGCTGTCTCTGTCTCTGCCTCTGTCTCTGTCTCTGTCTCTGTCTCTGTCTCTGTCTCTGTCCCTGTCTCTGTCTCTGTCTCTGTCCCTGTCTGTCTCTGTCTCTGTCTGTCTCTGTCTGTCTCTGTCTGTCTCTGTCTGTCTCTGTCTCTGTCTGTCTCTGTATCTGTCTCTGTCTCCGCCTCTGTCTCTGTCTGTCTCCGTCTGTCTCTGCCTCTGTCTCTGTCTCTGTGTATATCTCTGTCTCTCACTGGCCCTGTCTGTCTCTGTCTCTCGCTGTCTTTGTCTCCGTCTCCGTCTGTCTCTGTCTTCGTCTCTGTCTCTGTGTATATCTCTGTCTCTCTCTGGCCCTGTCTGTCTCTGTCTCTCGCTGCCTTTGTCTCTGTCTCTGTCTGTCTCTGTCTGTCTCTGTCTGTCTCTGTCTGTCTCTGTCTCTGTCTGTGTCTGTCTCTGTCTGTCTCTGTCTGTTTCTGTCTCTGCCTGTCTCTGTCTCGGTCTGTCTCTGTCTCTGTCTGCATCTGTCTCTGTCTGTCTCTGTCTCTGCCTGTCTGTGTCTCTGTCTGTCTCTGTCTCTGTCTGTCTCTGTCTGTTTCTGTCTCTGTCTGTCTCTGTCTCTGCCTGTCTGTGTCTCTCTCTGTCTTTGTCTCTGTCTCTGTCCGTCTCTGTTTCTGTATGTATCTGTCTCTGGCTGTCTCTGTCTCTGCCTCTGTCTCTGTCTCTGTCTCTGTCTCTGTCTCTGTCTCTGTCTCTGTCTCTGTCTCTGTCCCTGTCCGTCTCTGTCTCTGTCTGTCTCTATCTCTGTCTGTCTCTGTATCTGTCTCTGTCTATGTCTCTGTCTCTGTCCGTCTCCGTCTGTCTCTGTCTCCGTCTCTGTCTCTGTCTCTGTCTGTCTTTGTCTGTTTCTGCCTCTGCCTGTCTCTGTCTCGGTCTGCCTCTGTCTCTGTCTGTCTCTGTCTCTGTCTCTGTCTCTGTCTCTGTCTCTGTCTCTGTCTGTCTCTGTCTCTCTCTGGCCCTGTCTGAATCTGTCTATCGCTGTCTTTGTTTCTGTCTCTGTCTGTATCTGTCTGTCTCTGTCTGTCTCTGTCTGTCTCTGTCTCTGTCTGTCTCTGTCTGTCTCTGTCTCTGTCTGTCTCTGTCTCTGTCTGTCTTCGTCTCTGTCTGTCTCTGTCTCTGGCTGTCTCTGTCTGTCTCTGTCTGTCCCTGTCTCTGCCTGTCTGTGTCTCTGTCTGTCTCTGTCTCTGTCTGTCTCTGTCTGTTTCTGTCTCTGTCTGTCTCTGTCTCTGCCTGTCTGTGTCTCTCTCTGTCTTTGTCTCTGTCTCTGTCTCTGTCTCTGTCTCTGTCTCTGTCTCTGTCTCTGTCTCTGTCTCTGTCTCTGTCTCTGTCTCTGTCTCTGTCTCTGTCTCTGTCTCTGTCTCTGTCTCTGTCTCTGTCTCTGTCTCTGTCTCTGTCTCTGTCTCTCTCTGTCTCCGTCTCTGTCTGTCTCTGTCTGTCTCTATCTCTGTCTGTCTCTGTATCTGTCTCTGTCTCTGTCTCTGTCTCTGTCTCTGTCTCTGTCTCTGTCTCTGTCTCTGTCTGTCTCTGTCTCTCTCTGGCCCTGTCTGTCTCTGTCTCTGTCTCTGTCTGTCTCTGTCTCTGCCTGCCTCTGTCTCTGTCGGTCTCTGTCTCTCTCTGGCCCTGTCTGTCTCTGTCTATCGCTGTCTTTGTCTCTGTCTCTGTCTGTATCTGTCTGTCTCTGTCTGTCTCTGTCTGTCTCTGTCTCTGTCTGTCCCTGTCTGTCTCTGTCTCTGTCTGCCTTCGTCTCTGTCTGTCTCTATCTCTGTCTGTCTCTGTATCTGTCTCTGTCTCTGTCTCTGTCTCTGTCTGTCTCCGTCTGTCTCTGCCTCTGTCTCTGTCTCTGTGTATATCTCTGCCTCTCTCTGGCCCTGTCTGTCTCTGTCTCTCTCTGTCTCCGTCTCTGTCTGTCTCTGTCTGTCTCTGTCTGTCTCTGTCTCTGTCTGTCTCTGTATCTGTCTCTGTCTCCGCCTCTGTCTCTGTCTGTCTCCGTCTGTCTCTGCCTCTGTCTCTGTCTCTGTGTATATCTCTGTCTCTCACTGGCCCTGTCTGCCTCTGTCTCTCGCTGTCTTTGTCTCTGTCTCCGTCTGTCTCTGTCTTCGTCTCTGTCTCTGTGTATATCTCTGTCTCCCTCTGGCCCTGTCTGTCTCTGTCTCTCGCTGCCTTTGTCTCTGTCTCTGTCTGTCTCTGTCTGTCTCTGTCTCTGTCTGTGTCTGTCTCTGTCTGTCTCTGTCTGTTTCTGTCTCTGCCTGTCTGTGTCTCTGTCTGTCTCTGTCTCTGTCTGTCTCTGTCTCTGTCTGTCTTCGTCTCTGTCTGTCTCTGTCTCTGTCTGTCTCTGTCTCTGTCTGTCTCTGCCTGTCTCTGTCTGCATCTGTCTCTGTCTGTCTCTGTCTCTGCCTGTCTGTGTCTCTGTCTGTCTCTGTCTCTGTCTGTCTCTGTCTGTTTCTGTTTCTGCCTGTCTCTGTCTCGGTCTGTCGCTGTCTGTCTCTGTCCCTCTCTGTCTCCGTCTCTGTCTGTCTCTGTCTGTCTCTGTCTCTGCCTGCCTCTGTCCCTGTCTCTGTCTCTGTCTCTGTCCCTGTCTGTCTCTGTCTCTGTCTGTCTCTGTCTGTCTCTGTCTCTGTCTGTCTCTGTATCTGTCTCTGTCTCCGCCTCTGTCTCTGTCTGTCTCCGTCTGTCTCTGCCTCTGTCTCTGTCTCTGTGTATATCTCTGTCTCTCACTGGCCCTGTCTGTCTCTGTCTCTCGCTGTCTTTGTCTCTGTCTCCGTCTGTCTCTGTCTTCGTCTCTGTCTCTGTGCATATCTCTGTCTCTCTCTGGCCCTGTCTGTCTCTGTCTCTCGCTGCCTTTGTCTCTGTCTCTGTCTGTCTCTGTCTGTCTCTGTCTCTGTCTGTGTCTGTCTCTGTCTGTCTCTGTCTGTTTCTGTCTCTGCCTGTCTCTGTCTCGGTCTGTCTCTGTCTCTGTCTGCATCTGTCTCTGTCTGTCTCTGTCTCTGCCTGTCTGTGTCTCTGTCTGTCTCTGTCTGTCTCTGTCTCTGTCTGTCCCTGTCTGTCTCTGTCTCTGTCTGCCTTCGTCTCTGTCTGTCTCTATCTCTGTCTGTCTCTGTATCTGTCTCTGTCTCTGTCTCTGTCTCTGTCTGTCTCCGTCTGTCTCTGCCTCTGTCTCTGTCTCTGTGTATATCTCTGCCTCTCTCTGGCCCTGTCTGTCTCTGTCTCTCTCTGTCTCCGTCTCTGTCTGTCTCTGTCTGTCTCTGTCTCTGTCTGTCTCTGTATCTGTCTCTGTCTCCGCCTCTGTCTCTGTCTGTCTCCGTCTGTCTCTGCCTCTGTCTCTGTCTCTGTGTATATCTCTGTCTCTCACTGGCCCTGTCTGTCTCTGTCTCTCGCTGTCTTTGTCTCTGTCTCCGTCTGTCTCTGTCTTCGTCTCTGTCTCTGTGTATATCTCTGTCTCTCTCTGGCCCTGTCTGTCTCTGTCTCTCGCTGCCTTTGTCTCTGTCTCTGTCTGTCTCTGTCTGTCTCTGTCTCTGTCTGTGTCTGTCTCTGTCTGTCTCTGTCTGTTTCTGTCTCTGCCTGTCTCTGTCTCGGTCTGTCTCTGTCTCTGTCTGTCTCTGTCTCTGTCTGTCTTCGTCTCTGTCTGTCTCTGTCTCTGTCTGTCTCTGTCTCTGTCTGTCTCTGCCTGTCTCTGTCTGCATCTGTCTCTGTCTGTCTCTGTCTCTGCCTGTCTGTGTCTCTGTCTGTCTCTGTCTCTGTCTGTCTCTGTCTGTTTCTGTTTCTGCCTGTCTCTGTCTCGGTCTGTCGCTGTCTGTCTCTGTCCCTCTCTGTCTCCGTCTCTGTCTGTCTCTGTCTGTCTCTGTCTCTGCCTGCCTCTGTCCCTGTCTCTGTCTCTGTCTCTGTCCCTGTCTGTCTCTGTCTCTGTCTGTCTCTGTCTGTCTCTGTCTCTGTCTGTCTCTGTATCTGTCTCTGTCTCCGCCTCTGTCTCTGTCTGTCTCCGTCTGTCTCTGCCTCTGTCTCTGTCTCTGTGTATATCTCTGTCTCTCACTGGCCCTGTCTGTCTCTGTCTCTCGCTGTCTTTGTCTCCGTCTCCGTCTGTCTCTGTCTTCGTCTCTGTCTCTGTGTATATCTCTGTCTCTCTCTGGCCCTGTCTGTCTCTGTCTCTCGCTGCCTTTGTCTCTGTCTCTGTCTGTCTCTGTCTGTCTCTGTCTGTCTCTGTCTCTGTCTGTGTCTGTCTCTGTCTGTCTCTGTCTGTTTCTGTCTCTGCCTGTCTCTGTCTCGGTCTGTCTCTGTCTCTGTCTGTCTCTGTCTCTGTCTGTCTTCGTCTCTGTCTGTCTCTGTCTCTGTCTGTCTCTGTCTGTCTCTGTCTGCATCTGTCTCTGTCTGTCTCTGTCTCTGCCTGTCTGTGTCTCTGTCTGTCTCTGTCTCTGTCTGTCTCTGTCTGTTTCTGTTTCTGCCTGTCTCTGTCTCGGTCTGTCGCTGTCTGTCTCTGTCCCTCTCTGTCTCCGTCTCTGTCTGTCTCTGTCTGTCTCTGTCTCTGCCTGCCTCTGTCCCTGTCTCTGTCTCTGTCGCTGTCCCTGTCTGTCTCTGTCTCTGTCTGTCTCTGTCTGTCTCTGTCTCTGTCTGTCTCTGTATCTGTCTCTGTCTCCGCCTCTGTCTCTGTCTGTCTCCGTCTGTCTCTGCCTCTGTCTCTGTCTCTGTGTATATCTCTGTCTCTCACTGGCCCTGTCTGTCTCTGTCTCTCGCTGTCTTTGTCTCTGTCTCCGTCTGTCTCTGTCTTCGTCTCTGTCTCTGTGTATATCTCTGTCTCTCTCTGGCCCTGTCTGTCTCTGTCTCTCGCTGCCTTTGTCTCTGTCTCTGTCTGCCTCTGTCTGTCTCTGTCTGTCTCTGTCTCTGTCTGTGTCTGTCTCTGTCTGTCTCTGTCTGTTTCTGTCTCTGCCTGTCTCTGTCTCGGTCTGTCTCTGTCTCTGTCTGCATCTGTCTCTGTCTGCATCTGTCTCTGTCTGTCTCTGTCTCTGCCTGTCTGTGTCTCTGTCTGTCTCTGTCTCTGTCTGTCTCTGTCTGTTTCTGTCTCTGTCTGTCTCTGTCTCTGCCTGTCTGTGTCTCTCTCTGTCTTTGTCTCTGTCTCTGTCCGTCTCTGTTTCTGTATGTATCTGTCTCTGGCTGTCTCTGTCTCTGCCTCTGTCTCTGTCTCTGTCTCTGTCTCTGTCTCTGTCTCTGTCCCTGTCTCTGTCTCTGTCTCTGTCCCTGTCTGTCTCTGTCTCTGTCTGTCTCTGTCTGTCTCTGTCTGTCTCTGTCTGTCTCTGTCTCTGTCTGTCTCTGTATCTGTCTCTGTCTCCGCCTCTGTCTCTGTCTGTCTCCGTCTGTCTCTGCCTCTGTCTCTGTCTCTGTGTATATCTCTGTCTCTCACTGGCCCTGTCTGTCTCTGTCTCTCGCTGTCTTTGTCTCCGTCTCCGTCTGTCTCTGTCTTCGTCTCTGTCTCTGTGTATATCTCTGTCTCTCTCTGGCCCTGTCTGTCTCTGTCTCTCGCTGCCTTTGTCTCTGTCTCTGTCTGTCTCTGTCTGTCTCTGTCTGTCTCTGTCTCTGTCTGTGTCTGTCTCTGTCTGTCTCTGTCTGTTTCTGTCTCTGCCTGTCTCTGTCTCGGTCTGTCTCTGTCTCTGTCTGCATCTGTCTCTGTCTGTCTCTGTCTCTGCCTGTCTGTGTCTCTGTCTGTCTCTGTCTCTGTCTGTCTCTGTCTGTTTCTGTCTCTGTCTGTCTCTGTCTCTGCCTGTCTGTGTCTCTCTCTGTCTTTGTCTCTGTCTCTGTCCGTCTCTGTTTCTGTATGTATCTGTCTCTGGCTGTCTCTGTCTCTGCCTCTGTCTCTGTCTCTGTCTCTGTCTCTGTCTCTGTCTCTGTCCCTGTCCGTCTCTGTCTCTGTCTGTCTCTATCTCTGTCTGTCTCTGTATCTGTCTCTGTCTATGTCTCTGTCTCTGTCCGTCTCCGTCTGTCTCTGTCTCCGTCTCTGTCTCTGTCTCTGTCTGTCTTTGTCTGTTTCTGCCTCTGCCTGTCTCTGTCTCGGTCTGCCTCTGTCTCTGTCTGTCTCTGTCTCTGTCTCTGTCTCTGTCTCTGTCTCTGTCTCTGTCTGTCTCTGTCTCTCTCTGGCCCTGTCTGAATCTGTCTATCGCTGTCTTTGTTTCTGTCTCTGTCTGTATCTGTCTGTCTCTGTCTGTCTCTGTCTGTCTCTGTCTCTGTCTGTCTCTGTCTGTCTCTGTCTCTGTCTGTCTCTGTCTCTGTCTGTCTTCGTCTCTGTCTGTCTCTGTCTCTGGCTGTCTCTGTCTGTCTCTGTCTGTCCCTGTCTCTGCCTGTCTGTGTCTCTGTCTGTCTCTGTCTCTGTCTGTCTCTGTCTGTTTCTGTCTCTGTCTGTCTCTGTCTCTGCCTGTCTGTGTCTCTCTCTGTCTTTGTCTCTGTCTCTGTCTCTGTCTCTGTCTCTGTCTCTGTCTCTGTCTCTGTCTCTGTCTCTGTCTCTGTCTCTGTCTCTGTCTCTGTCTCTGTCTCTGTCTCTGTCTCTGTCTCTGTCTCTGTCTCTGTCTCTGTCTCTGTCTCTGTCTCTCTCTGTCTCCGTCTCTGTCTGTCTCTGTCTGTCTCTATCTCTGTCTGTCTCTGTATCTGTCTCTGTCTCTGTCTCTGTCTCTGTCTCTGTCTCTGTCTCTGTCTCTGTCTCTGTCTGTCTCTGTCTCTCTCTGGCCCTGTCTGGCTCTGTCTCTGTCTCTGTCTGTCTCTGTCTCTGCCTGCCTCTGTCTCTGTCGGTCTCTGTCTCTCTCTGGCCCTGTCTGTCTCTGTCTATCGCTGTCTTTGTCTCTGTCTCTGTCTGTATCTGTCTGTCTCTGTCTGTCTCTGTCTGTCTCTGTCTCTGTCTGTCCCTGTCTGTCTCTGTCTCTGTCTGCCTTCGTCTCTGTCTGTCTCTATCTCTGTCTGTCTCTGTATCTGTCTCTGTCTCTGTCTCTGTCTCTGTCTGTCTCCGTCTGTCTCTGCCTCTGTCTCTGTCTCTGTGTATATCTCTGCCTCTCTCTGGCCCTGTCTGTCTCTGTCTCTCTCTGTCTCCGTCTCTGTCTGTCTCTGTCTGTCTCTGTCTCTGTCTGTCTCTGTATCTGTCTCTGTCTCCGCCTCTGTCTCTGTCTGTCTCCGTCTGTCTCTGCCTCTGTCTCTGTCTCTGTGTATATCTCTGTCTCTCACTGGCCCTGTCTGTCTCTGTCTCTCGCTGTCTTTGTCTCTGTCTCCGTCTGTCTCTGTCTTCGTCTCTGTCTCTGTGTATATCTCTGTCTCTCTCTGGCCCTGTCTGTCTCTGTCTCTCGCTGCCTTTGTCTCTGTCTCTGTCTGTCTCTGTCTGTCTCTGTCTCTGTCTGTGTCTGTCTCTGTCTGTCTCTGTCTGTTTCTGTCTCTGCCTGTCTGTGTCTCTGTCTGTCTCTGTCTCTGTCTGTCTCTGTCTCTGTCTGTCTTCGTCTCTGTCTGTCTCTGTCTCTGTCTGTCTCTGTCTCTGTCTGTCTCTGCCTGTCTCTGTCTGCATCTGTCTCTGTCTGTCTCTGTCTCTGCCTGTCTGTGTCTCTGTCTGTCTCTGTCTCTGTCTGTCTCTGTCTGTTTCTGTTTCTGCCTGTCTCTGTCTCGGTCTGTCGCTGTCTGTCTCTGTCCCTCTCTGTCTCCGTCTCTGTCTGTCTCTGTCTGTCTCTGTCTCTGCCTGCCTCTGTCCCTGTCTCTGTCTCTGTCTCTGTCCCTGTCTGTCTCTGTCTCTGTCTGTCTCTGTCTGTCTCTGTCTCTGTCTGTCTCTGTATCTGTCTCTGTCTCCGCCTCTGTCTCTGTCTGTCTCCGTCTGTCTCTGCCTCTGTCTCTGTCTCTGTGTATATCTCTGTCTCTCACTGGCCCTGTCTGTCTCTGTCTCTCGCTGTCTTTGTCTCTGTCTCCGTCTGTCTCTGTCTTCGTCTCTGTCTCTGTGCATATCTCTGTCTCTCTCTGGCCCTGTCTGTCTCTGTCTCTCGCTGCCTTTGTCTCTGTCTCTGTCTGTCTCTGTCTGTCTCTGTCTCTGTCTGTGTCTGTCTCTGTCTGTCTCTGTCTGTTTCTGTCTCTGCCTGTCTCTGTCTCGGTCTGTCTCTGTCTCTGTCTGCATCTGTCTCTGTCTGTCTCTGTCTCTGCCTGTCTGTGTCTCTGTCTGTCTCTGTCTGTCTCTGTCTCTGTCTGTCCCTGTCTGTCTCTGTCTCTGTCTGCCTTCGTCTCTGTCTGTCTCTATCTCTGTCTGTCTCTGTATCTGTCTCTGTCTCTGTCTCTGTCTCTGTCTGTCTCCGTCTGTCTCTGCCTCTGTCTCTGTCTCTGTGTATATCTCTGCCTCTCTCTGGCCCTGTCTGTCTCTGTCTCTCTCTGTCTCCGTCTCTGTCTGTCTCTGTCTGTCTCTGTCTCTGTCTGTCTCTGTATCTGTCTCTGTCTCCGCCTCTGTCTCTGTCTGTCTCCGTCTGTCTCTGCCTCTGTCTCTGTCTCTGTGTATATCTCTGTCTCTCACTGGCCCTGTCTGTCTCTGTCTCTCGCTGTCTTTGTCTCTGTCTCCGTCTGTCTCTGTCTTCGTCTCTGTCTCTGTGTATATCTCTGTCTCTCTCTGGCCCTGTCTGTCTCTGTCTCTCGCTGCCTTTGTCTCTGTCTCTGTCTGTCTCTGTCTGTCTCTGTCTCTGTCTGTGTCTGTCTCTGTCTGTCTCTGTCTGTTTCTGTCTCTGCCTGTCTCTGTCTCGGTCTGTCTCTGTCTCTGTCTGTCTCTGTCTCTGTCTGTCTTCGTCTCTGTCTGTCTCTGTCTCTGTCTGTCTCTGTCTCTGTCTGTCTCTGCCTGTCTCTGTCTGCATCTGTCTCTGTCTGTCTCTGTCTCTGCCTGTCTGTGTCTCTGTCTGTCTCTGTCTCTGTCTGTCTCTGTCTGTTTCTGTTTCTGCCTGTCTCTGTCTCGGTCTGTCGCTGTCTGTCTCTGTCCCTCTCTGTCTCCGTCTCTGTCTGTCTCTGTCTGTCTCTGTCTCTGCCTGCCTCTGTCCCTGTCTCTGTCTCTGTCTCTGTCCCTGTCTGTCTCTGTCTCTGTCTGTCTCTGTCTGTCTCTGTCTCTGTCTGTCTCTGTATCTGTCTCTGTCTCCGCCTCTGTCTCTGTCTGTCTCCGTCTGTCTCTGCCTCTGTCTCTGTCTCTGTGTATATCTCTGTCTCTCACTGGCCCTGTCTGTCTCTGTCTCTCGCTGTCTTTGTCTCTGTCTCCGTCTGTCTCTGTCTTCGTCTCTGTCTCTGTGCATATCTCTGTCTCTCTCTGGCCCTGTCTGTCTCTGTCTCTCGCTGCCTTTGTCTCTGTCTCTGTCTGTCTCTGTCTGTCTCTGTCTCTGTCTGTGTCTGTCTCTGTCTGTCTCTGTCTGTTTCTGTCTCTGCCTGTCTCTGTCTCGGTCTGTCTCTGTCTCTGTCTGCATCTGTCTCTGTCTGTCTCTGTCTCTGCCTGTCTGTGTCTCTGTCTGTCTCTGTCTGTCTCTGTCTCTGTCTGTCCCTGTCTGTCTCTGTCTCTGTCTGCCTTCGTCTCTGTCTGTCTCTATCTCTGTCTGTCTCTGTATCTGTCTCTGTCTCTGTCTCTGTCTCTGTCTGTCTCCGTCTGTCTCTGCCTCTGTCTCTGTCTCTGTGTATATCTCTGCCTCTCTCTGGCCCTGTCTGTCTCTGTCTCTCTCTGTCTCCGTCTCTGTCTGTCTCTGTCTGTCTCTGTCTCTGTCTGTCTCTGTATCTGTCTCTGTCTCCGCCTCTGTCTCTGTCTGTCTCCGTCTGTCTCTGCCTCTGTCTCTGTCTCTGTGTATATCTCTGTCTCTCACTGGCCCTGTCTGTCTCTGTCTCTCGCTGTCTTTGTCTCTGTCTCCGTCTGTCTCTGTCTTCGTCTCTGTCTCTGTGTATATCTCTGTCTCTCTCTGGCCCTGTCTGTCTCTGTCTCTCGCTGCCTTTGTCTCTGTCTCTGTCTGTCTCTGTCTGTCTCTGTCTCTGTCTGTGTCTGTCTCTGTCTGTCTCTGTCTGTTTCTGTCTCTGCCTGTCTCTGTCTCGGTCTGTCTCTGTCTCTGTCTGTCTCTGTCTCTGTCTGTCTTCGTCTCTGTCTGTCTCTGTCTCTGTCTGTCTCTGCCTGTCTCTGTCTGCATCTGTCTCTGTCTGTCTCTGTCTCTGCCTGTCTGTGTCTCTGTCTGTCTCTGTCTCTGTCTGTCTCTGTCTGTTTCTGTTTCTGCCTGTCTCTGTCTCGGTCTGTCGCTGTCTGTCTCTGTCCCTCTCTGTCTCTGTCTCTGTCTGTCTTTGTCTGTTTCTGCCTCTGCCTGTCTCTGTCTCGGTCTGCCTCTGTCTCTGTCTGTCTCTGTCTCTGTCTCTGTCTCTGTCTGTCTCTGTCTCTGTCTGTCTCTGTCTCTGTCTGTCTCTGTCTCTCTCTGGCCCTGTCTGTCTCTGTCTATCGCTGTCTTTGTCTCTGTCTCTGTCTGTATCTGTCTGTCTCTGTCTGTCTCTGTCTCTCGCTGCCTCTGTCTCTGTCTCTGTCTCTGTCTCTGTCTCTGTCTCTGTCTCTGTCTCTGCCTCTGTCTCTGTCTCTGTCTCTGTCTGTCTTTGTCTGTTTCTGCCTCTGCCTGTCTCTGTCTCGGTCTGCCTCTGTCTCTGTCTGTCTCTGTCTCGGTCTGCCTCTGTCTCTGTCTGTCTCTGTCTGTCTCTGTCTCTGTCTGTCTCTGTCTCTGTCTGTCTTCGTCTCTGTCTGTCTCTGTCTCTGGCTGTCTCTGTCTGTTTCTGTCTCTGGCTGTCTCTGTCTGTCTCTGGCTGTCTCTGTCTCTGTCTGTCTCTGTCTCCGCCTGTCTGTGTCTCTGTCTGTCTCTGTCTCTATCTGTCTCTGTCTGTTTCTGTCTCTGTCTGTCTCTGTCTCTGCCTGTCTGTGTCTCTCTCTGTCTTTGTCTCTGTCTCTGTCCGTCTCTGTTTCTGTATGTATCTGTCCCTGGCTGTCTCTGTCTCTGTCTCTGTCTCTGTCTCTGTCTCTGTCTCTGTCTCTGTCCGTCTCTGTCTCTGTCTGTCTCTATCTCTGTCTGTCTCTGTATCTGTCTCTGTCTCTGTCTCTGTCTCTGTCTCTGTCCGTCTCCGTCTGTCTCTGTCTCCGTCTCTGTCTCTGTGTATATCTCTGTCTCTCTCTGGCCCTGTCTGTCTCTGTCTCTCGCTGCCTTTGTCTCTGTCTCTGTCTCGGTCTCTGTCTCTGCCTCTGTCTCTGTCTCTGTCTCTGTCTCTGTCTCTGTCTCTGTTTCTGTCCCTGTCTCTGTCTCTGTCTCTGTCTCTGTCTCTGTCTCTGTCTCTGTCTCTGTCTCTGTCTCTGTCTCTGTCTCTGTCTCTGTC
>NW_027473346.1:407500-412500 GCF_050947335.1 Megachile rotundata | reverse complement strand
GCCTGCCTCTGTCTCTGTCTGTCTCTGTCTCTCTCTGGCCCTGTCTGTCTCTGTCTATCGCTGTCTTTGTCTCTGTCTCTGTCTGTATCTGTCTGTCTCTGTCTGTCTCTGTCTGTCTCTGTCTCTGTCTGTCCCTGTCTGTCTCTGTCCCTGTCTGCCTTCGTCTCTGTCTGTCTCTATCTCTGTCTGTCTCTGTATCTGTCTCTGTCTCTGTCTCTGTCTCTGTCTGTCTCCGTCTGTCTCTGCCTCTGTCTCTGTCTCTGTGTATATCTCTGCCTCTCTCTGGCCCTGTCTGTCTCTGTCTCTCTCTGTCTCCGTCTCTGTCTGTCTCTGTCTGTCTCTGTCTCTGTCTGTCTCTGTATCTGTCTCTGTCTCCGCCTCTGTCTCTGTCTGTCTCCGTCTGTCTCTGCCTCTGTCTCTGTCTCTGTGTATATCTCTGTCTCTCACTGGCCCTGTCTGTCTCTGTCTCTCGCTGTCTTTGTCTCTGTCTCCGTCTGTCTCTGTCTTCGTCTCTGTCTCTGTGTATATCTCTGTCTCTCTCTGGCCCTGTCTGTCTCTGTCTCTCGCTGCCTTTGTCTCTGTCTCTGTCTGTCTCTGTCTGTCTCTGTCTGTCTCTGTCTCTGTCTGTGTCTGTCTCTGTCTGTCTCTGTCTGTTTCTGTCTCTGCCTGTCTCTGTCTCGGTCTGTCTCTGTCTCTGTCTGTCTCTGTCTCTGTCTGTCTTCGTCTCTGTCTGTCTCTGTCTCTGTCTGTCTCTGTCTGTCTCTGTCTGCATCTGTCTCTGTCTGTCTCTGTCTCTGCCTGTCTGTGTCTCTGTCTGTCTCTGTCTCTGTCTGTCTCTGTCTCTGTCTGTCTCTGTCTGTTTCTGTTTCTGCCTGTCTCTGTCTCGGTCTGTCGCTGTCTGTCTCTGTCCCTCTCTGTCTCCGTCTCTGTCTGTCTCTGTCTGTCTCTGTCTCTGCCTGCCTCTGTCCCTGTCTCTGTCTCTGTCGCTGTCCCTGTCTGTCTCTGTCTCTGTCTGTCTCTGTCTGTCTCTGTCTCTGTCTGTCTCTGTATCTGTCTCTGTCTCCGCCTCTGTCTCTGTCTGTCTCCGTCTGTCTCTGCCTCTGTCTCTGTCTCTGTGTATATCTCTGTCTCTCACTGGCCCTGTCTGTCTCTGTCTCTCGCTGTCTTTGTCTCTGTCTCCGTCTGTCTCTGTCTTCGTCTCTGTCTCTGTGTATATCTCTGTCTCTCTCTGGCCCTGTCTGTCTCTGTCTCTCGCTGCCTTTGTCTCTGTCTCTGTCTGCCTCTGTCTGTCTCTGTCTGTCTCTGTCTCTGTCTGTGTCTGTCTCTGTCTGTCTCTGTCTGTTTCTGTCTCTGCCTGTCTCTGTCTCGGTCTGTCTCTGTCTCTGTCTGCATCTGTCTCTGTCTGCATCTGTCTCTGTCTGTCTCTGTCTCTGCCTGTCTGTGTCTCTGTCTGTCTCTGTCTCTGTCTCTCTCTGTCTGTTTCTGTCTCTGTCTGTCTCTGTCTCTGCCTGTCTGTGTCTCTCTCTGTCTTTGTCTCTGTCTCTGTCCGTCTCTGTTTCTGTATGTATCTGTCTCTGGCTGTCTCTGTCTCTGCCTCTGTCTCTGTCTCTGTCTCTGTCTCTGTCTCTGTCTCTGTCCCTGTCTCTGTCTCTGTCTCTGTCCCTGTCTGTCTCTGTCTCTGTCTGTCTCTGTCTGTCTCTGTCTGTCTCTGTCTGTCTCTGTCTCTGTCTGTCTCTGTATCTGTCTCTGTCTCCGCCTCTGTCTCTGTCTGTCTCCGTCTGTCTCTGCCTCTGTCTCTGTCTCTGTGTATATCTCTGTCTCTCACTGGCCCTGTCTGTCTCTGTCTCTCGCTGTCTTTGTCTCTGTCTCCGTCTGTCTCTGTCTTCGTCTCTGTCTCTGTGTATATCTCTGTCTCTCTCTGGCCCTGTCTGTCTCTGTCTCTCGCTGCCTTTGTCTCTGTCTCTGTCTGTCTCTGTCTGTCTCTGTCTGTCTCTGTCTCTGTCTGTGTCTGTCTCTGTCTGTCTCTGTCTGTTTCTGTCTCTGCCTGTCTCTGTCTCGGTCTGTCTCTGTCTCTGTCTGCATCTGTCTCTGTCTGTCTCTGTCTCTGCCTGTCTGTGTCTCTGTCTGTCTCTGTCTCTGTCTGTCTCTGTCTGTTTCTGTCTCTGTCTGTCTCTGTCTCTGCCTGTCTGTGTCTCTCTCTGTCTTTGTCTCTGTCTCTGTCCGTCTCTGTTTCTGTATGTATCTGTCTCTGGCTGTCTCTGTCTCTGCCTCTGTCTCTGTCTCTGTCTCTGTCTCTGTCTCTGTCTCTGTCTCTGTCTCTGTCTCTGTCCCTGTCCGTCTCTGTCTCTGTCTGTCTCTATCTCTGTCTGTCTCTGTATCTGTCTCTGTCTATGTCTCTGTCTCTGTCCGTCTCCGTCTGTCTCTGTCTCCGTCTCTGTCTCTGTCTCTGTCTGTCTTTGTCTGTTTCTGCCTCTGCCTGTCTCTGTCTCGGTCTGCCTCTGTCTCTGTCTGTCTCTGTCTCTGTCTCTGTCTCTGTCTCTGTCTCTGTCTCTGTCTCTGTCTGTCTCTGTCTCTCTCTGGCCCTGTCTGAATCTGTCTATCGCTGTCTTTGTTTCTGTCTCTGTCTGTATCTGTCTGTCTCTGTCTGTCTCTGTCTGTCTCTGTCTCTGTCTGTCTCTGTCTGTCTCTGTCTCTGTCTGTCTCTGTCTCTGTCTGTCTTCGTCTCTGTCTGTCTCTGTCTCTGGCTGTCTCTGTCTGTCTCTGTCTGTCTCTGTCTCTGCCTGTCTGTGTCTCTGTCTGTCTCTGTCTCTGTCTGTCTCTGTCTGTTTCTGTCTCTGTCTGTCTCTGTCTCTGCCTGTCTGTGTCTCTCTCTGTCTTTGTCTCTGTCTCTGTCTCTGTCTCTGTCTCTGTCTCTGTCTCTGTCTCTGTCTCTGTCTCTGTCTCTGTCTCTGTCTCTGTCTCTGTCTCTGTCTCTGTCTCTGTCTCTGTCTCTGTCTCTGTCTCTGTCTCTGTCTCTGTCTCTGTCTCTCTCTGTCTCCGTCTCTGTCTGTCTCTGTCTGTCTCTATCTCTGTCTGTCTCTGTATCTGTCTCTGTCTCTGTCTCTGTCTCTGTCTCTGTCTCTGTCTCTGTCTCTGTCTCTGTCTGTCTCTGTCTCTCTCTGGCCCTGTCTGTCTCTGTCTCTGTCTCTGTCTGTCTCTGTCTCTGCCTGCCTCTGTCTCTGTCGGTCTCTGTCTCTCTCTGGCCCTGTCTGTCTCTGTCTATCGCTGTCTTTGTCTCTGTCTCTGTCTGTATCTGTCTGTCTCTGTCTGTCTCTGTCTGTCTCTGTCTCTGTCTGTCCCTGTCTGTCTCTGTCTCTGTCTGCCTTCGTCTCTGTCTGTCTCTATCTCTGTCTGTCTCTGTATCTGTCTCTGTCTCTGTCTCTGTCTCTGTCTGTCTCCGTCTGTCTCTGCCTCTGTCTCTGTCTCTGTGTATATCTCTGCCTCTCTCTGGCCCTGTCTGTCTCTGTCTCTCTCTGTCTCCGTCTCTGTCTGTCTCTGTCTGTCTCTGTCTCTGTCTGTCTCTGTATCTGTCTCTGTCTCCGCCTCTGTCTCTGTCTGTCTCCGTCTGTCTCTGCCTCTGTCTCTGTCTCTGTGTATATCTCTGTCTCTCACTGGCCCTGTCTGTCTCTGTCTCTCGCTGTCTTTGTCTCTGTCTCCGTCTGTCTCTGTCTTCGTCTCTGTCTCTGTGTATATCTCTGTCTCTCTCTGGCCCTGTCTGTCTCTGTCTCTCGCTGCCTTTGTCTCTGTCTCTGTCTGTCTCTGTCTGTCTCTGTCTCTGTCTGTGTCTGTCTCTGTCTGTCTCTGTCTGTTTCTGTCTCTGCCTGTCTCTGTCTCGGTCTGTCTCTGTCTCTGTCTGTCTCTGTCTCTGTCTGTCTTCGTCTCTGTCTGTCTCTGTCTCTGTCTGTCTCTGTCTCTGTCTGTCTCTGCCTGTCTCTGTCTGCATCTGTCTCTGTCTGTCTCTGTCTCTGCCTGTCTGTGTCTCTGTCTGTCTCTGTCTCTGTCTGTCTCTGTCTGTTTCTGTTTCTGCCTGTCTCTGTCTCGGTCTGTCGCTGTCTGTCTCTGTCCCTCTCTGTCTCCGTCTCTGTCTGTCTCTGTCTGTCTCTGTCTCTGCCTGCCTCTGTCCCTGTCTCTGTCTCTGTCTCTGTCCCTGTCTGTCTCTGTCTCTGTCTGTCTCTGTCTGTCTCTGTCTCTGTCTGTCTCTGTATCTGTCTCTGTCTCCGCCTCTGTCTCTGTCTGTCTCCGTCTGTCTCTGCCTCTGTCTCTGTCTCTGTGTATATCTCTGTCTCTCACTGGCCCTGTCTGTCTCTGTCTCTCGCTGTCTTTGTCTCTGTCTCCGTCTGTCTCTGTCTTCGTCTCTGTCTCTGTGCATATCTCTGTCTCTCTCTGGCCCTGTCTGTCTCTGTCTCTCGCTGCCTTTGTCTCTGTCTCTGTCTGTCTCTGTCTGTCTCTGTCTCTGTCTGTGTCTGTCTCTGTCTGTCTCTGTCTGTTTCTGTCTCTGCCTGTCTCTGTCTCGGTCTGTCTCTGTCTCTGTCTGCATCTGTCTCTGTCTGTCTCTGTCTCTGCCTGTCTGTGTCTCTGTCTGTCTCTGTCTGTCTCTGTCTCTGTCTGTCCCTGTCTGTCTCTGTCTCTGTCTGCCTTCGTCTCTGTCTGTCTCTATCTCTGTCTGTCTCTGTATCTGTCTCTGTCTCTGTCTCTGTCTCTGTCTGTCTCCGTCTGTCTCTGCCTCTGTCTCTGTCTCTGTGTATATCTCTGCCTCTCTCTGGCCCTGTCTGTCTCTGTCTCTCTCTGTCTCCGTCTCTGTCTGTCTCTGTCTGTCTCTGTCTCTGTCTGTCTCTGTATCTGTCTCTGTCTCCGCCTCTGTCTCTGTCTGTCTCCGTCTGTCTCTGCCTCTGTCTCTGTCTCTGTGTATATCTCTGTCTCTCACTGGCCCTGTCTGTCTCTGTCTCTCGCTGTCTTTGTCT